>NC_067166.1:26690013-26990013 GCF_903995435.1 Acomys russatus | reverse complement strand
TTGTTTATGTCATAATTTCCTCAATTCAAAAGACAATAGGATCAACACTATAAAAATTATGAGAATTTAATAAGCCAGAGTGACAAAGTGGTAATGTAAATGTCAACTATTAATGGAGAAAGAAAAGTGTGTGTGTATCTGTCTGTGCACACACACGCACTTCTTGTTTTGTTTTTGTATTTATGCCTTATTTTCTTTCTTTTTAGTTTATTTTTCTGTTTTGGTTTTCTGAGAGAGAGACAGAAACAGAGAGAGAGAGAGAGACAGAGAGAGAGAGACAGAGAGAGAGAGAGAGAGAAAGAGAGAGAGAGAGAACATGACATCACATTGCATGGGTGTGGAGATGGGATCTAGGGGGAGTTGGGTGAGAAGAAAACAGTTTTAAAAAATCAAGTACAAAGCCAAAAACTTCCTATGCTTAGTTTTCACAGTTAGATGGGTGAGGGGCTTCCCCTTTTTCCATTTTCTTGAAATAAATTTGAGTGGACCAGAAGCAGCCAGGCCATACAATCACAGTCCCCTGGCTCCTGAGCTGAGGATCGCATAGTCTTGAGTCATGCATCTGCCATATGCCATCGTTCTGGCACTTGCTGAAGGTCCTAACGTGATGGCACACAAGACTTCCTCAGAGTCCAGCTTCTCAATGGGTCAGAAGGACTCCTGTGACAGGCCCTGCATCTTTTGCCAGCCCAGAGCAGTTGTCGCATTACTCTTAGTCCCTCTCTCCTTTGGGGATGCTCTCCTGTTTGTCCACAAAGGTCACCCTCAGCCCCACCTGTTTCTCTCCAATCCTTTACATAAGTAGTAGGCAGCCACTGCAAGAAGATTGAATTTTCCTCTCGGAGGTAAGGATTCAAAGAGTGTGCCAGCCCATCTACTTAAGGGAGGAAATGGGAACATGCAGAAAATTAATTGAGTCACTAATGACCCAACATATCATTCTACTGTAATACATGGTAATAAAAATGTCAAATCATGCCACTTAGGGCAGGGTCACCAGGAACCATGAGTTAAAACTTCCATAGGGGAAGGTAATGAAATTATCAGAGACCGTCAGTGGATGGAAGGGCTCAGGGGAGCTTCAGACGCTCCCCCTGGGGCGAGATGTCCATGAGGAAAGAACTCCTAAGCTGAGCTCCATCTCAGGAGGAAGACTCAGCCTGGAGAAGGATAATGCCCCAGCCAGATGCTAGCACCAGGGACAGAGAAGGAATGTTAGTAAGCAGCAGCGGCTACCTCGGTTGCTTGTCTGTTCCTATGATAAAACACCTTGACAAAAAAAAAAAAAAAAAAAACAGAGCCTGGGAGAGGAAGGGCTTCTTTGGCCAAAAGTTCCTGGCTACAGCCTATCACTGCAGAGAGTTGAGGCAGGAATGTGAAGCAGACAATCGCACCTACAGACAAGGACAGAGAGAAATGAGTGTGTGTCTGTGTGCATGTGTGCGTGTGTGTGTGTGTGTGTGTGTGTGTGTGTGTGTGTGTGTGTGTGTGTGTGTGTTCATTCCCCTCTCCACATGTAACATAATTCAAGATGTTTGCTCTGTTCATTTTTGGTGTTCTTCTGGAGAAGTATTTCTTTACTACACTCTCATTTTCCCTTTTGAAATTAGAATGTTCACTCTCTGGCATATTATATTGGAAGTATGTAGAAATACATCATTAGGTGTTTTGGGGGATTTGTTGTTGTTGTTGTTACTTATTTTGTTTTCTTTTCCGTTTTACAGGAGCTCATAGCTCAAAAGAAATATTAGACTTTGATTTTTTTTTTTTTATAGTTTTTTGAGACAGGGCTTCTCTGTATAGCTGTGGTTGTCCTAGAATTCACTGTAGACCAGGCTGGCCTTGAACTCACAGAGATCCACCTGTCTCTGCATCCCTGAGGGCTGGGTTTAAAGGTGTGTGCCACCAATGCCTCACTGAACTGTGAGCCATTTAAAAGCATTGGGACTATTAACACTATGGGAGCTTTTGGGTACATTTTCCATTCTGAGATGATCATGGGGCTATAAGGACTATGGGTGTAATATTATAGGTTAGTATTATGGTTTAGTGTGACGTCTCTCCTACACGTTTATGTGCTTTAACAGTTGGTCCCCAACTGGTGATTGTTTGGGGAAGACATCTTGAACTTTGGGAACAAGGAGCAAGGTTGTGGGAGGTGTGTCATTGAGAGTAGGTCCCCTGAGTCCACTGAGTGCTAAGAGGAGCAGAGTTGTGGCCTCATGTTCTCCCTGCCACGAGCTCGACTATTCCTTTACCTCGTTCCTCATCTTTTAAACCATAAGTCAAAATTCAACCTTCATCCTCTTGCTCTGTCTGATATCTGGTCACAGTCTCAAGAAAACGTCACTAACCCACACAGCAAAGCACGCACCCAGATAGCTAAGAGCGAAGACTTCAGCGTGTCTTCAAGAGTCCCGTGGGTGGATGCCTGCTGATGACTAGAGGCTCTGCGGTAGAATCTTCCTGAAACTTGCTTTCATGGGTCCCCTGTGCTTAAGGACTGAGGGGGAAACCCTTCCTATTTGCTTCTAAGTGACAGAGCACCAGTCATTGTCAGAACGAACGTGATCACTTTGGTTTTTCACGAGTTCTCAAAACTGGTAGAGCCCAGTACGAGCATCCAGAAATAGCCTAGCTGCATCACTTTTTGAAATAATTGTGATCCTTTCTAAAGACTTGATGGCCTTAGAAGGTGTAAAAGGCCCAGAATGTCTGACTTAGTCTGTATTAATTGCTTTTCTTGCCTCCGTGACAGAACCATCATGAACACAGTTCAAGATAGGGAAGGTTGAGTTTGACTCATAGTTTACGAGGGCTTGATGCATCGTAACAGAGAAAGCCTGGTGACAGGTAGTTCTGTCATGGCAGGTGCATGCGGCTGGGATTCCTCACCCCCCACCCACGACAATCATACGTGTAGGACAGGAAGCAGACGCTAGACAAGAATTGGGGCTAGACTACAAACCTCATGATCTGCTCCTGGGGACATACTTCTTCCCGCAAAGTGTCACCACCCAGCAAAGTGCCATGAGCTAGAGTCCAAGTGTTCAATTCATGAGCGTGTGAAGGATATCTCATATTTAACCTACAATATAGTCTAACCCTCCCATTACAGAGAAGACATATTACTCCATAAAGAAACGAATAGACTATCCCGGGCAGTGGATAACGGCCCCACACACTGCCTTCATGAAAATTTACCGGTCTGCAGATAAAGGTCAGTCTCATTCTGTTCTCAGCAAATGACCAGCTATGACATCCACAGGGTGACTAGAAGGCAGCTTAAAGACTTCCTCTTAAAACTGTTAGCCCGTGGGCTGCCATTAACTAACGTACAGTCGAGTGTAGAGTCAGGGCCTAAAGGGTAAAACAACTAGAAGAAATATAAAAAGCCAAGAGCATTTGTTGAGATTCAATCTATAACTGATGTTGTTGCGTGATTGAGTTTCAACCTTTCACAAATAGCTCTATTCTTTCGTGGGCACTGGTATTACATTTATTCAGTAAATGTTACAATACAGGAGCAGCAGTAGTGTGCCAGGCACTGTTGTAGGCACTAGGGACGTGCAAAGAAATGGTAAGAGACATTATTCTGCCTCTGGCTGTCAACAAGTCTTAGGAAACAGCATGTTCTCACTAAGCATCCCATAGGACTAGACTATTGTCCTGTTTCCTCAGTGACAGGAAGATCTAGGATTCTTTGAGCTCAGAAGAGAGAACGGGGAACTGGTCGTAGGAAATGCCAAAAGAAAACAAAGAGGCAAAACACTAAAAGGAAGTTCTTTTAGGAAGTAGCCTTCACTACACAGCCATAGCATCCTAGGACCAGACCCAATCCTAACCCAGGTAACTGAAGTCATTATTGAAATGGAAACAAGAGACTGCTGGTCCTAGCAAGGCAGGGTACTGCTACACCAAACAGTTGTATAGTTCCTTTTACTAACAGATACTGGAGTTTTGCAGATTGTTGGACGTATGGACTGTCAGTGAAACCAACAGCAGAGTCCCTCCCAGGCAAGGCGGGGGGGAGTACAGATGGAATTCTTCTCTGCATATTCATGTCCTCCCTTTCCATGAAACCAGGTTTCTTCCTTTCTACCACCATAGGCCAGATGAATACAGAATATTCTGGGGTTTGCAGCACACAATGCCTTCCGTGAGCAAAGGTGGATGAAAGAAAAATACATCCTGTCCCCCCTGCCAAGTTAGAAAAGAGGCCCCCAAGGTCTGGATGGGGCCAGATGTGGAAATCACCCTGTATCACATTGTACCCTTTCAATGCTCTGATGCCCAGAGGCATTTTGAAGCAGAGGCAGGTTAATGTGAATTCACTAAAGAACTTTTCCCAGAGAAGGAGGCAAAGGGCTTTAGAGTCACAGAGAAAAATCTGCGTTTTTCTACTGTTAAGGATTAGGACTGCCCTTGGCAAGGAACTTAGAACTGCTTGGAAAAAGTCAAAAGACTTGTCAGACATCAAAAAGCTCAGAACAATGCTTCAGTGATTTGCGTGTAAATGAATCTTTGACACATATGGATTAAATTTCCCTTACAGGGCACACACTAAAACACTGAAGAAAAATGTTTCTGACAAGTCCCATGCTCGGTTTACCAAAAGACTACAGACTGGGTGATAGACCATCCGGGAGGTCCAATGGGGAGCCATCCCAGAGGACATGCACTTCTCCAGCTCGCCATGTTCTGCCATCAGGGAACCTCAGAGTGAGCAAAACAGACACAGAAGCACTGGCCACAGGGCCTCCTTTGTCCTCATCTTCTTGCAATACTTGAAGCTGGGGGACTCTGACTACAAATGCATCGCTTACACAAACAGAGAATGCAACATGGGCCAAATCTGAGACGTAAGAAAAGACGACCCAACTATAATAAAATATGAAATCATCTTTAAGGCTTCACAAATTGTAAGTAATTGACAAGTGTTGTCTTTAACCCAGGAGACTGGGTTCTAGGTTTATGCTTTTCGAAAGGTGTTGATGATTTGGGAAGAAGACAGGAAGTGGTTGGAGCTCGCTGTCGGCGTCCTTCATGTCAGACACAGCTTGCTGTGATGGGCACAAGCGCTGTACTGCCGGAAGCACAAATGAAGCTGTGGTGACACAAGACAGTCCCCATGCCAGAGGAAGCTGGGCAGGCCTCACTAGAAGCACAAGCATGCTTGTCTTTGTCCACAGCCTCATGCCCTAATAAGATTTCCACTCAAGGGTCCCAGTAACAACACCTTGGAAACCTACAGAACCCCGTGGCATCTGTATCTGATGGCAGCACAATTTATTAACTGGGCCTTGTTCCTGGAGATTTCACCGCTCCTCCCAGCCACCCCGCCCCACCCCACCCCCAAGAGTGTTGGGGATAACAGAATGGGGAGCTTTGTCCACAAGGTCATCAGAGGCATGTAACCAAGCTGGCCAGTGGAGGGTGTCAATCAGGTGTCGTGGCTTAGCAGAAGCCATAGGACAAATGCATTCATATGTTCCTGGAAACGTTTTAAATCCCAAAACCACCTTCATCCTGACATAAGTAAAAATGGGAAGAATTAAGAGGAACCAAGCAAATTTACAGACACTATGAGAGTTTTAAAGGTAATTGTTTTTTATCAAATTGGCAAGATTGTATGAGTTCTTGTTTATGTGAAAAAATCAAATAGTAAGAGCCTAATAGGAGAAAAAAGTAAATATTGGACTTTGAATCATAAAAATCTATGAAACTTCCTTTTGATTGACTGGGTGTCAACAAGATATAGTTGAAAGAAAAGTCACCATAATGTCCACAAATCAAGGACTACATTACTGGAAAATGCTAGTGTATTTTAACTGCTTTTATATAAGTTTAAAACTTATAACTTTGGGTTGGGTATGTGATCCAATGTATAGACCATGTGTTTTGCATGTGCAAGGACCTCACTTCTACCACGAGTACCACAAAATAAAATCTATAGCCTTGGGCATCATGAACTGTGAACACAGAGAATGGCCTACAAGAAATACCTAAAGACAACAAGAAAAATCATTCTGGAAAAAAAATAATTAAGTTATATGTCTGTGTGAATCTACAGTAATCTTCAGTAGACAGATATCCAGAGAAAGTATGAAACTAAAATTTCCTTAGAAAAATAGCAATTCAGCTGACGCATCTCAAACCTGAGTGTGTGACTAAACCCATTGACCTAAAGTTAATTATGATTTAGGTTTGAAACGCCATTTACAGACTATCGAGGAATGAGAACACATACAGAACTGTCTTGACTGCTACTCTTTAGATCAAAGACCTGTGATATTTCTCAAACTACATATAAAGCTTTGAAAGTATAATGATAAAAAGGGGGCAGGAATCATAGCATATGAAGCATTGTGTTGTCTTGTCATTGGCTGGAGCTAGATCTTTATTTTTTTTCATATCCCAGAAAAGTTACTATATTCATAACTTGTACTTAAGAGGCTGCCCTAAGAATTTCTATGATAGTGTAGATGTTCAAAAGAAGACAAAGGAGGGAGAAAGAAGAGGCTGACTGGAGAAAGGAAAGGAGGAAGAGTGGGAAGAGTAATTATATTTTTTTATTAATTTGTTCTTGTTACATCTCAATGGTTATCCCATCCCTTGTATCCTTCCATTCTTCCCTCCCTCCCATTTTCCCCTTATTCCTCTCCCCTATGACTGTTCCTGAGGGGGACCTCCTCCCCCTGTATATGCTCATAGGGTATCATGTCTCTTCTTGGTAACCTGCTGTCCTTCCTCCGAGTGCCACCAGGTCTCCCCCTCCAGGGGACATGGTCAAATGTGAGGCACCAGAGCACATGAGAAAGTCATATCCCACTCTCCACTCAACTGTGGAGAATGTTCTGACCATTGACTAGATCTGGGTAAGGGTTTAAAGTTTACCACCTGTATTGTCCTTGGCTGGTGCCTTAGTTTGAGCTGGACCCCTGGGCCTAAATCTGCCTATCATAATGTTCTACTTGTAGGTTTCTAGGACCCTCTGGATCCTTCTACTTTGTTATTCTCCCATGCTTCTCTCATCTAGAGTCCCAATAGGATGTCCTCCCCTCTGTTTCTGGTAAGTGAAGGCTTTCGTGGGACATGCCCCTTGGGCTAGTATGCAGATATAAGTGAGCATATACCATTTGATTCTTTCTGCTTCTGGGTTAACTCACTCATTATGATCATTTCTAGCTCAATCCATTTGTCCACAAATTTCAGGAATTCCTTGTTTTTAATAGCTGAGTAGTATTCCATAGTGTATATGTGCCACAGTTTCTTTATCCATTCTTCTACTGATGGACACTTAGGCTGTTTCCATGATCTGGCTATTATGAATAAGGCTGCTATGAACATGGTTGAGCAAATTTTCTTGTTGTGTGCTGGAGCATCTTCTGGGTATATTGCAAGAAGTGGAATAGCTGGGTCTTGAGGAAGCCCTATTCCCATTTTTCTGAGATAGCACCAGATAGATTTCCAAAGTGGCTGTACTAGTTTGCATTCCCACCAGCAATGAAGGAGTGTTCCTCTCTCCCCACATCCTCGCCAGCATGTGGTGTCGCTTGAATTTTTGATCTTAGCCATTCTGATGGGTGTAAGATGGAATCTGAGAGTTGTTTTGATTTGCCTTTCCCTGATGACTAAGGAGGTTGAGCATTTCTTTAAGTGTTTCTCAGCCATTTGATATTCCTCTGTTGAGAATTCTCTGTTTAGTTCCAAGCCCCATTTCTCAATTGGGTTATTTGGTTTGGTGGTGTTTAATTTCTTGAGTTCTTTATATATTTTGGATATTAGACCTTTGTCAGATGTAGGGTTGGTGAAGATCTTTTCCCAGTCTGTAGGCTGTCATATTGTTCTCTCGACAGTGTCTCCTGTCTTATAGAAGCTTCTCAGCCTCATGAGATCCCATTTATTAATTGTTGACATTAAAGCCTGGGTCGTTGGTGTTCTGTTCAGGAAGTTGTCTCTTGTGCCAATATGTTCCAGGCTCTTTTCCACTTTTTCTTCTAAGTGACTTAGTGTCTCTGGTTTTATGTTGAGGTCTTTAATCCACTTGGATTTGAGTTTTGTGCAAGGTGACAAATATGGGTCCAGTTGCATTTTTTTACACATAGACATCCAGTTAGACCAGCACCATTTGTTGAAGATGCTATCCTTTTTCCACTGAATGGATTTGGGGAAAGAGTAATTATAACACACAAGGTCGGGAGCATTTGAGAAACTCTGAGACTGGACTGAATAGAGAGCTTCGCCAGCAGACCATGACCTTGAAATTCAGAAAATGAGAAATGGATGGGAAGCTGAATACGGATTAATAAACAGCAAATAAGAATGATTTATTCTAAGAACTAATCATTCTTGTGAAATGAGCCAGAAGAGTTTTCAGTGGAATAAATGGGAGCGGCCATCCCAAATGATTAATTTTGAATTTATTTATTTTACAGTTTCCATACTAAATTTCAAACAAATTTCCAATGGCCCACACCATTCCCAAACTATTTCATTTCACGTTGCATCATTTGGTGAGTTTAATCAGTTCCATGAAGAGAGCAACAGATGAAGGCCGACGGGTCGTATAAACTTCAAACACTTGGGAACCGTTAGTGAGAAGCTCTGGGAGAAAAAGGAGCCCTGTCTGGACAGCTGTGACCTTCAGGGAAGAATGGACCATGGCTAAGATGGAAGCTGGGGGAAAGGGATGGGTGCTCAGTGACCGGCCACACAGGGTAGGAAGCAGCACCCACTGCTTCAAGAACTTCACACTTTCCCTAGAATAAAAATCACCAAATTCTAGTAAAGACACATGGTAAGATTCCTTTCTGGCCATTAGCTTAGATCCCTTTTTTTCAAGTCTTATTTTTAGACACCAAAGCCCTGTGGTTAGCATTGCAGAAGTGTCTCTGGAGGGTGGCCGCGTTGCCGATGATTTTTAATGGATGCCAAAGAAGGAAAAAGATTCTAACTTGGAGAGAACAATTTAAGCCATAGCAGGCAGCACCAGGCAGTCTAAATGCAAGCCACATATGTCAAATAACTGCAGCCATGGCAGAACAACAGTGATACTGCCTCAGAAGAAAGGATAACATAACAGTCTTGTGATGGAAGGACTATAATTAAAACGACCCTTCTAAGTCCTGGGGATATTTAGGATGCTTGCCTCAAATTGAGACCCTTTTATAGCCTCAAAGATTTTTTTCTTTGCTAAATTAAAACAAATACATAAGGGAGAACAGCTGAGGGGATTGAGGCTTGGGCATTTAGTCAGTGCACACAGATACTGTGGAGCAGTGGGAACAAGAGCAAATGCATGTTAGCTACTCCCAGAGATGTCATTTACCAGACCTAAACTTGAGCGGGCACTCATCTGTGCCTCTGTTTCTCATTAGTGACAATCGCATAATGAGTCCTGCTCTCTGGAGCTCTCAAGGTGGAGGAATCAGGCAGGCCAGCAATAGTAAAACTGTAGCAAATTTAGGGGCAGCTTTTAGAAACTGGACCTAGTAAGAAAGCACTGGTGTGAGCAACTTAGGCGGGGACATGCTTGAATAGGACAAAAGGGGTTCCCAAAGGTGGTGGGGCTGAGTGAGATGAAGGGGAGAAAAATCAGTAAACCGTCCTTCAGTCAACAGGTGCCAACTGTATCCTTATTTTTAATTAAAAATAATTTGAAAAGAAAGTAATAAAATTAATTAATTGTAATTAGAGAAGGCATTTCTTTCTGGCTAAAAAGATTGCACCTTAACATTCCAAAATATTTAAGTAGAACAAAATATTATCAGGTATCGGAGTCTGTTAGTCAGCACCTAAGTGCAAGACATTAGTGAGAATTTTTCATTTGGTCGCTGGGCACAGGGCTTTTTTTTTTTTTTTTTTTTTTTTTTTTTTTTTTTTTTTTCTTTCTTTCAATTTTTTATTGATTCTTTGTGAGTTTCCTATCATAAACCCCAATCCCACTCATCTCCCTGTCCCCTAGTATCCACCTTCCACCCTTACAATTCCCCCCCAAAAAACACCGAAAATTAGAAACAAACAAAAATAAACAAAACAAAACAAAGCATAGAAAAATATCTCATTGGGGAAGCTGTAGTATGTCACAGGGTGTACCACAGTTTTTGTCCATGACGTAGGACGCCCCCCCACCACCGCACCCCGGTACTGACAGGCAGTCCTTCAGCAGCATGTCAGAGGCACTTTCCAGTCTGATTCAGCATCCGGCACGGCTGACATGCACTTAGACTCACTCAGTCTGGGGCATTCTCAGGCTCCATCTTCTGTGTTCTCACTTGGACAAAGCTCTCAAAACCCCGTTCTGTTTATCTGACTCCAACAGGGTGTTGAGTTTCTCCTGGGGAGGGTCTAGAAATAAGACACTAATCTTAACAGCATTTATTTGAGGAATACTTAGCCGCGGCGGCGTAGCGATTCCAGGAATGACACCAGGGTGGGAATGGATCGGGTTGTTGCATTTATTACAAATGTCTGCTTGGGGCATGAAGGGGGGGCGGCATGTAAACTGCAGCTTCAGTACAAATGTTTTCAACTACCCTGTGGGTAAGTAGAAGTCAGTGCAAGCCTATTCCTTACTGTAAATCACCCTTGGCTCTACTTACTAGTGAAAGATGAGAAACGGAATATACCCAGGCGTCACACGTTCAGCGACCACGTTGCTTGGCTGAATGCATTTACATCTTCCACTGACGAAAGACAAAACCTTAGGTTCAAGAAACATCACTGGACATCGCCCAAAACGTGCTCCAAATTCTCCACACCGGCTCGCATTGTTCTTGGCACCCAACACAGGCATCAGGGTTTGGCATGCCTTGCTCCAGTGTCGTGAAAGGCTCATGTAGATAAAAACCAATTAAAAAGTCAGAAGGAGAGACTTTTAAAAGTAAGAATGAAGGCTTCAGTTGGCCTCTGAAGGCAGGATCATATATACCAGCCACCTGCTCGTCTGACAAGTTACATAGGATGCACTCTGGGCATGAAAAACAGTGATCGCAGCCACATCTGGACTTTCCTTATCTTCATAGTCCTTGTCTGGACCCTCATATTTTCTCTGCTCTCTATAAAACTCCTTTATAAATGAATTTCCTGTCATTGAGTCATTTGGCTTAGATGAATATACAAGTCGTATCTACTAAATACTTAGAAAAATCTCTGCTATATCTATATATTAAACATGCGCAGGCGTGTGTGTGCCTGTGTGTGCATGCATGTGTGAGTGTGTGTGTGTGTGTGCCCACTTGCGTGTATATGACATAATTGTGAATGCCCACAGGTTTCAGAAGAGGATGTTGGATGCCCAGGCACTGGTACTAAAAATGGTTGAAAGCCAATTGACATGGATGCACGGAAGTGAACTCAGATCCTCTAGAAGAGCAGTGCACACTCTTTCCCACTGAGTCACTTCTCGAGACTTCATTGTGTCAACATTTGAAATAAGCTGACATAATTATACACTCCTTAGAGCCATTAAAATCCCTTCCTATGCTATCAGAGTTCTGAGAAGACAGAAGTTGTGGTGTTTTACCACGGCTGGCTACTTGATGGAATCTGGGGCACTGGGAAAACAAACCTCTGGAGTAGATACGTCTGTGAGTGAGTTTCTAAATCACCTTAACTGAGATGGGAAGAGCCACCCTCAATATGGGCAGCACCACTCCGTGGGCTGGAGTCCTGTACAGAATAAAAGGGGGAGAATGAGCTGCACGCCAGCATTCTGCTTCCTGACTGCTGACAGAAGTGATCAGCAGCCTCACCCTCCTGCAGCCGTGCCTCCCAGCCACGAGGGCTTGCTTCTTCAACCTGTGAGCCCAAACTCACCCTTTCTTCCTGAAATGGCTTTCAGAATATACCTTTGTCCCTTTGATGAGAAAAGCAATACAATAATCATGTATCTGAACACTATTTGTAGCTGGCTTTTTATTAAGTAACTGTAGATGTATTTAAAGGAACTGGATGCTTTTACATTTTGCCGTTCGGTGTATACACTGTAATGCATACAAGCATCAAAGAGACATGCTTGCTCATTATGCACCATACATGTAACCTGGAAGAACTCAAGGCTAAAGTGAACAGCCCAGACCTGTATAGAACATGCCAGCCATGGTGGAAAAGCAGCCTTGGTGGGATCCCTCAGAGTCTCAGATCTGATAGGTTGGTGTGTTCAAATGCAGTGACCTTTACCTACGCTTGCCAAAGACAGTCAGAGGACCACTGACCCTGAGTAAGATCAAGGCTCTGTCCTCAGAGTGACATGCCAGATTCACTGAGCACTGGGAGTGCTCCCCATTATAGGATCTAAAACAACGCACCTCCTTAAGGACATCTCATCTACAACTCGAACATCACTTCTTTCTCCTCAGCCTTCTTACCTTAATTTATAATGTGCATACACAATATAACATACATATATGAGTGTGTGTGTGTGTTCCTGCACACACATACACACTACAGATTAAAATAGGTAGGCAGTAAACCATGAGGGTTCTTTTTTTTTTTTTTTTTGCTTCCATTTAATTGTCCTACCTATTTGTTTCTTTCAACCTTTAATTTTCTTTACTTGAGTTCCTTGTTCATGGAACTCTTATCAGATGTACATTACTGACAATTTCAGTAAAACAATTTTCCTGAGCTTTTAAATGTCATCAATGCCTGGGGCATGTGTCTATTGTGTGTGAACCAAAGTGAAGTGGGTATCTCTCTGTAGGGTGCAGAACGCTTGATTTGAGCAGCTGGTTTCCACATAGGGGTGAAAAAAAACCCATATGGTCCAGCAAGCACCTCTTTAATTAACTGTTTGCATCACATTTCAACTGTAAAGAGAATGTTCCGTTGAAATCCACTCATACAGTCTACCATAACACCTTTTAGTTCCCTAACAAACCTCTTGTACATCTTCACATACAAAGTCACATGTTGCCATGATTTTCATTCATTCACCTGAGGCCACACCCAAGAAGTTCTAAACTTGCAATGAACTGAACATAGGCATTCACTCAAGGAAAGAGTGTTGACGTGAAGGCATAATTTTTTTCTCGTTCCAGGAAGAGGAGACACATTTATTTTAGATAACAGCAAAAGTATAAAGGCCAAGAGACAAGAGAAGACACAGAGGTGCTTTCCTAAAACGTGTCTCATTTCTTTCCCAGGCTGGAATGGCCTTTCCACCAATAATTAAAAGCCAAGGCAATGCAGACTTTGATTTTCCTCAACACAACAATTGTAGGCATAAGGTTATTGTGTAATTCAAATGATGATTTCCTTCCTTCCATATCTGGTTGCAATCTGTGTTCTGAGACTCTCCTTTCTCCATGTTGTGTAAAACTGCTCCTCAGTTGTCCCTTAATATGTCAATAAAGCAGTTTACCGACAATTGCTGAGCAGAGGAGAAAATAAGACTGGACTTCCTGCCAGCCGGGGAAGAGGGGGGGTTGTTAAAGGAGGAAGTAGGGGATTCAGCCACTGACAAATGTCCATGAGTGACCAGGAAAGAGGGCTCAACAAACAAAGCTACAACATTTAAATATCTCTGTGATGTTCACTTGGAGGAAGCCAATTTAGCTTAGAGGGTTAAGAATAGAGTAACAACTGCTAAGTTCTTGTGCTGTGAAGCTTATTATTAAACAAATATAAAAGAGTTTCAATTATTTGTGTGATAGCCAGGTTAAGAGAGAAACTAAGAGTAATATACAGAGTTATATAAAGGCACAATTAACAAGCAATACAATCGTCTCCACAAGATGCTCTCACACAGTTCCTCCTCTAACAGAGATAGGCTCCTTTCCCCCAGGACACTGAGAACTCTTCCAGGAACAGCCCTACATGGCCCCTGCCCTACTCTGCAGGTTCAAAAATATGAGGAGGAAACAGGAAGCTGTACTCTCTGTTATCACACAGCATCCAACAGAAACTTAAACTCTATGGCATAACTGAATGGTTCTGAGATGTGTAAATGTCAGAATTCTGATGTTAACTGAAGGAACCCCACCAAACTCTTTAAGCAAGGCCTGAAGTTCTCACCAATGTGTCTTGAATCTGCCTAAGCAACTGCAACATAACAGGTGCTCCACATCATGCTGCAAAGCAAACAAATAAATGAGTAAAAAACTGGGGGGGGAAACTGGGGGAATTATTTTCATAATTATTACTCCAACGGCTGCTTTTTAAGAATGTCTATCCCCTCTCCCTCCCCTCTCTATTCCCTCTCCATCCACTCTCCATCCCCTCTCCATACTCTCTTGATCCCCTCTCCATTCTCTCTCCATCCCCCCTCCATCCCCTCTCCATCCCCTCTCCATCCTCTCTCCATCCCCTCTCCATCTCCTCTCCATCCCCTCTCTATCCCCTCTCCATCCCCTCCCCATCCCCTCTCTATCCCCTCTCCATCCCCTCTCTATCCCCTCTCCGTCCTCTCTCTACCCCTCTCCATCCCCTTTCCATACCCTCTCTATCCCCTCTCCATCCCCTCTCTATCCCCTCTCCATCCCCTCTCTATCCCCTCTCCATCCTCTCTCTATCCCCTCTCCATCCTCTCTCTATCCCCTCTTCATCCCCTCTCCATCCCCTCTCTATCCCCTCTCCATTCCCTCTCTATCCCCTCTCCATCCCCTCTCTATCCCCTCTCTATCCCCTCTCCATCCCCTCTCCATCCCCTCTCCATCCCCTCTCCATCCCCTCTCCATCCCCTCTCCATCCCCTCTCCATCCCCTCTCTATCCCCTCTTCATCCCCTCTCCATCCCCTCTCCATCCCCTCTCTATCCCCTCTCCATCCCCTCTCTATCCCCTCTCCATCCCCTCTCCATCCCCTCTCCATCCTCTCTTGATCCTCTCTCCATCCACTCTCTATCCCCTCTCCATCCCCTCTCCATCCTCTCTCCATCCCCTCCCCATCCCCTCTCCATCCTCTCTTCATCCCCTCCTTGTCCTCTCTCCATCCTCTCTCCATCCCCTCTCTATCCCCTCTCCATTCCCTCTCTATCCCCTCTCTATCTCCTCTCCATCCTCTCTTGATCCCCTCTCCATCCCCTCTCCATTCCCTCTCTATCCCCTCTCCATCCCCTCTCTATCCCCTCTCCATCCCCTCTCCATCCCCTCTCCATCCCCTCTCCATCCCCTCTCTATCCCCTCTCCATCCTCTCTCCATCCCCTCTCCATCCCCTCTCCATCCCCTCTCCATCCCCTCTCCATCTCCTCTCTATCACCTCTCCATCCCCTCTCTATCCCCCCTCCATCCCCTCTCCACAACACAGACTCTAGCAATACTGATTCTATTCTCTGGTTCTGTGCAGATAGCTTTTGAACTTCCACAGATAAATAAATTTGTGATAGCTTTCCCAATTTCTCATGGTTCTAATATCAACATTTTAGTGCTCATATGCTCCAAAACATGCTGAGTTTAGATCAACTCTACCAAGAAGTTACTAAATAGAATAATTATCAGCCAGGCATAATGGCACAGGCCTTTGATCCCAACACTCAGGAGACAGAGGAAGGTGAATCACTGTGAGTTCAAGGCCAGCCTGGTCAACAAAGGAAGTCCAGGACACCCAAGACTACATAGGGAAACTCAGTCTCAAAAAACCAAAACAGTAAAATAAAATAATCACAAGGCCATAGGAATCTATAGACACATATAAACACAAAGCCTGGTATCAATAGTAAATATGAACATTCATGAAAATAAATAAATATTAATGAAACTCTGAATTTAATATGTATGTTATAACTTGCAAGGCACTTGATAACATTTGACTATTAACTAATCAATATTAACTTGAAATTAATATGAAAATGCCAAGCTTATGATGAAATGCTGGTTAGTCAATGTTCACACACTGGTGACTTATTTAAGTCAGCTATAACAGCAAGCTATCCTTTGGGGAAAATGTAAATTATGACAGAGGGAATAGGATGGTTTTATATATACCAGTGAGACACATATTTCTTTTTCAAATTTACATTTTATTTTTGTTCATACTAAAGAAAAAATTAGCAAACCTCTGAAGTCATTTAGGTATTTCAAAAGAGAGAAGGATACTTTGCTTATTACCCTAAATATTTTATGTAAAACTAATAATTAGAGCCAGATATATGTGCTGTTGCATACCTATTGTCCAAGCAGTTGGGGGGGGGGGGGAGGCAGGAGAATCACTCTAAGTGAGGCACACCTAGACTTCATAGTGAATTCTAGGTGAGCCAAGACTATTTAGCAAGACCTGTGTCAAGGGTGGCAGGGATGAAAACTACTATTTTATATGATTTAAACATAGACTCTTTTATACAAAAAAAAAAAAATCTTTTTATGCCTAACCATCCATCTCTATTCCACGAGGAACACTAGTCAGATACATATTACATTTATTATAAAATGGGTTCATTTAATATGTTAATAAGTAAAAGAAAAAATAAGATGACCATGTTGGTCTAGAAAGAGGGAGGAAAAGACGTCATTTGTCCATCTAAATATTAATCTATAAACCTACCTACATCTTTAATCCCAATCATAAATGAGCCTGACGTCATACAAAAATCCTATTTCGATTCTCGCTGACCTTTGCATGTGCTTTTTTTTTAAGATTTATTTATTTTTTACTTATACAGTATTCTGCCTGCATGTGTGCCTACACACCAGAAAAGGGCACCAGATGTCATTGTAGATGGTTGTGAGCCACCATGTGGTTGCTGGGAATTGAACTCAGGACCTTTGGAAGAGCAGCCTTAACCTCTGAGGCATCTCTCCAGCCCCGCATGTGCTTTTTAAACTCGGCATCTGCCTCACTGGACCGAAGGTCTGCATCATTCTGTTCTGAACTGAGTGCCAATAGCCGGAAAGTCCTTTGCTTAGTGGGGATTTTGGTTTGTTTGTTTGTTTGTTTTCTTTTTGGGTTTTGGTTTTTTTTTTCCCCCTTGAGTGAAAGAGAAACATATTTTGTGTGTTAATCCATCTACTTAAAATGGAAACGTTTTGAATATTTTTTTAAAAAGAATCTTGCATCTCCAAAACAAATAAATACAGATTTACAGATTGAGGAGAAAGCGTTTATGAGGGAAGATTGGGTGTGTCTGCGTTCTCCCTACCGATGGCTGTAACCAATTAAGCCGCTGAGGGGGTAAAACTTGCTGGTGGATAGTATGAGACGGGAGTATTTTTACTGACGAGTTTTCTATGAGCGATACCAAGGCACCAGTGACGTCTTCTGAAAAACTAAAGACAGCCGCCTTGCTGGAAGTCGGCGTTTGTCCTTTTTGGCTTCCAGTGACAAAGAGAACTGCCTGAAGACACCACCACGCCTGCTCTGCCTGCCATTTGGTGATGAGTTCGGTTTCCTATGGCAGATAGAGATGACACCCTGAGATCCCTGACGTAGTTTCCCCACAAGACAATGAGCACTCTGAGCAGATGTGCAGGCAGGGAGCGGGCCCTACAAGTTCCCAAAGCCCTTGGCGCCGGTAGTAGATACTGTACCTCCGGGTGTCTGTTATGGAGACCATATTGTCTTTGCCTCAGTGGACATCTCACAGAGCCTACACAGCAAGGCTCCCGAGAAGTTCTGAGGACAGGCAAACAGAACAGGAGCTTAATTTGTTTTCTCTTTTGACGTTCAAACAAAGAAATGTGGCTGTTTGGGGAAAGCATCCTACTACAAAAGGAACCATCTGAGTCTAATTACAATATTCAGCCTCATTAAAAAAAAAAAAAAACATCATTTTATTCGGTATTTTCAGTTTCTCTAGTTTATGTTAATTATGACTCCCCCGCCAACTCTACCATAATCCTACATGTGGATGGTATGGGATAAATATTTTATATTTAGGTGTGTGTGTGTGTGTGTGTGTGTGTGTGTGTGTGCGTGTGCATGTGTGCATATGTGCACACGTGCATGTGTGTGTATGTGTGCATGTGTATGTGTGTCTGCATGCACGTGTGTGTGTATGTGTGTGTGTTGTCTCTAAAGTTTTTTCAGAATTGGGTGAATACTGCTGCTATGAGTGGCAGAGAGTTGTAAAATCCTCTGGAACTTTTTAGGCTATAACTCTTATTCTAAGTCTTGTTCAACAGATAATAGTAATTCTTCCAGAACAAATTAGTGACTTGCATCATTAAAAAAATACATCTGGATACCACATCTGTAATGTACACTGGTCCCTCTGTGTGAGCTGTTAGCATTCAGGAAACATTACAGATTCAGAATAAATAAGACTCTACCCCTCCATTCTGTTTCAAGCCCCTGTGAGAGCCATAAAAACAGAGGGACCCATGTACTAGCTCATCTTCCCAAGGGCTTAGAAGTTTACCCACATGAAAAGCAGCCTTGCTCCTATAGGCTCCTGGCTAGAGGTAGATGGGTCAGTGGCTGCATACCCGCCTTCAGCTGTACCTCAAACCATCTCCTCTTAAAAGAATAGATTTGAAGAGGTGGCAGAGTTCCCGAAGGCCCTTCTACTGCCTTTGCTACTCAATAACCAGCAACTAAGCAGGAAAAGGAGCTAAAGCAAATCTGGTGGACACTGCTACTTAAATTGTAAAAAATAAATAAATAAATAAAATTAAAATGCCATACTTTTTTTTTTTTAAAGCAAAGCAATACTTGTATCCTCTTTTAATACAGAGTGCTTTCCTCTGCTCGCAAATGGGTGTAGTTAACACATTGAGAGAAATCTAAGGAACATAAGATTTTCAGGTAAGACTTTCAATTCTCTTCTTTGTTCTTCCTGGTCACTTCCATGTTTTCAGAATCTGGCTGAGACGAGCAAGGGAGAAAGAATTTAGGTGCTTGTGGCAAACGGTTTAATGGAGGGCAAGATTCAACTTAATTTCTGAAGTAAAAAAAACTTTCGGCCCAAACTCAGTCTGTTTCCCATTTACCACAGATAGCAGGAGTGAGCTGTTTCTGTTTGATTTCCCATAGAGACAAAACTACATCTTTAATGCCATCACATGCGCATTTTAACATTTAAGTAAACATTTTTTTTTTCTGAGGCATGTACAGGAGAAAAGGGCAAAGAGAGAGAGGAGACAGAATGAGGCAGGAGGGAGAGAGACAGAGACGGAGAGGCAGGCAGGAGAGAGGAGGGGGAGAGGAGGGGGAGAGGAGGAAGGGGGAGATTTAGCTAAGGTTTAGTTAGTGCAGTAAGAAGCAGTAATAGCTGAGAAAGTGGAGCAATGTAGAAACCGCTAACCCATTCTGTAAAGACCCTTAGGTTAGAGTTTGAGTTGGTAGAAAAAGGAAGAAAAGCAAATTGTTTATTGTTTTCACATGTACAGTAAATTTTTTTTAAATGTGCTTCTCTCCAAAGCCATATGGGGCCAGACTTTTTATTTTTTATTTTTTATTTTTTTTAATCAGGAGTGGTTTTGCTTGTAGTGCCAAGAGCAAAAAAGATGTTTTTAATAACTAAAGTTGGTTTGTTATACAGTCTGTCTGGATCCAGCCTGTGAGGAAGTATGGAGATCCCTTGCTTAAGAAATAGAAGGTAGTGAAGATGGCAGAAAACTCATACCTAAAGTGAAAAGATTGATCAAAACTGATGCCGAGGGTATCTATCACCTTTGATTTGTGGTTGACAGGACCCATTAGCTACCTGAGAGTCCCGGGCCACTGGGATCCTCTTGTAAAGGTGACTGTGCTCTTTAGAAGGTATGTAGAAATGAACTGAATGGTAAGCCGGGTACGAGTGAGAAACCCACTAGGCCCTCAGAACACACAGCGTGTGTGCCTAAGTAATGAGGCTTGCCCTTAAAGGCTCTGCCACGTGCATTTTATTAGAGCGATGTTGTGGATTTGGTTTGGTTTGTTGGTTGGTTTGGTTTTTAGTTTTTGTTTAGTTTTCTTTGTTTCTGGGGTGAGGTGCGTGGTTAATGAGGGAGTGAACAAAGCATGCTGCCACAGGCCTGTACTCCCAGCTACTAAAGAGGCCAAAGCGGGATTCACAAATTTAAAGGTCTTGAGCTGATTTAACAAGACCTATTTTCAAGTTAAAAGAGAGAGAGGAGGAGAAATGGAAGGAAGGAAAGAAGGAAAAAAGGAAGGAAAGAAGGAAAGATAGACCAACTGCAAGGACATTTCATCATCCATAATGAAATGAGAATATTAAAGAACGTATGCATTTTTCATAGAGAGAGTTGGTCCTTTATTGTGACATTACATTCTTCCTGGTTCTCAAATTGAAATATTCTTTAGCATGTTCATTTGAACCATATGAAATTCCCAGTACTCAGTATTTTTGACCAACAAAAAAAGCAATTTTTACACAGCTGTGTAATTCCAGTGTTCGAAAGGTAGAAGCAGGAGATTTCAAAGTTCAAGGTTAACCTGGGCTACTTGTCTCAAAAAAATCCCAACAAGTTCCTAGGGCTCAGCGTGATTTTAAGTGAAGATTATTAGATGTGGTGGTTTTGTTGTTGTTGTTGTTGTTTTGTATTTGTTTTTTAATCTCCTTAAATGGCAAAATCAAGAATTGGTTACTATAGAACAGTAATTAAATTTTTAGTTCACAAAACCCAGAAAAATAGACAAAACGAGATATTTACTGCTAGAGAGCTTCTTAACAATTAGCCTTCTAAACTCTAACATCTGCAATTTTTTTTTAATATAACAGACCCTGCTAGGAGTAGAATGCTACCTAAAGAGAAGCTGCACGTCCTACGCTTCTGAGCCCTAAAGTAACATAAAAAGAGGCGAAACCAAGCTCTGAACTATCATAAAGTCTTCCTAAGTCCCTATCCAGCTTTCCAGATGAAGGGAAAGGAGCTTTATTCTTTTTTTTTTTTTTTTTTTTTTTTTTTTTTTCAGTGCCAAGTATCCACATTGATCCCTCGCTGGGCTGCTATGGAAAAATCCACTGGTTGCTTGCTAGAAGTAGTGGCTCCTGCTAGCAGTAGACATGAAGAAGAACCATTCAGTTTCCTGGGTCTTATGAGGGAACCATTCAACGTCAAGAAAATGGATGGGAGGGGGAGTTGAAACTAGGATGGCATGTTAAACAGACACTCTACTGTTGGAGTACACCTCTCACTCCCACATGGCTCAGTTTATTGAATTTGTCATCACGTGCGATGCCTAAAGACCGTGGTGAACCAATCTGATTCTCCCTCTTGAGAATTCAGACTGGGAGAAAATGAGTTACCAGGTGATATAAAGAAAAACTGCAGCTGGCACCACCATTTTGAAATGGGTATGAGAAAGCTATGCATAAGCAGACTGTTAAAGAGAGAAAAATAAAGAAAAGGCAGGGTAGCTCCTTTGGTTCCAGGCTGTATTAGCTGGGTCTAGGGACCTATAAAGTAGACTTGAGACTAGCTTCCCTTTACTTGTGTGAGTTTGGGGTTAGAGTCTAAGCTTGCTCAATAAAAGATCCATTCATCTGAATTGTAAAGGACAGAGCTTGAGAAAGACACTTGATTTCATGCCTACACTCCACTAAAGATGGCAACAACTTCGCTCTACACTCTTCCCTATATCTCTTGTCCTCTACACAGCTCACTGTCTGCACTTCCTTTCCTTGTGTGGCAGATATGATAATTCAGGCAGGGATGTACATCCTCATGTAGATGTGCCTCTAATCTTTACGGTGATGATGTAAGCTTTCGTTGCATGAGAAGCCATCCTAAGACATAGTTGCTTTAAATAGCAACGATTAAGCTGAAAATTCTACAGATGGGAAACCAGATTGGCTTCTGCTTGGTGGGTAGTCCTTTATTCTCTGTCAAGCTCACTGACATTCCTGATAAGTCAACTCTTAGGTCAGCTCAGCACTAGATAGCTAGGCTGCCTTCAAGTGGTCTCGCCCTGTAGCAGGCTGTCTGTCCTTTCATGTTCAGTCCAGACCCAAGCAGGATTCCAGGAATCAAGTGGGTGTGCAGGGAGGAATTGGCCCCGCCAGTGTCATTCTACTGCTTCTGTTGAGCAGAAAACATCAGAAGATAAGCCCAGAACCAATTGAGAGAAGAATCAACACAGGTAATTCCCAAGACATCTGGGTGCAAGAGGGACAATAGGCATTGGCATGGGCAGTTTTCAAATATAGCCTCCCAGCTCCAGGAGGCACACACACAAACACACACACATACATACACACACACACACACACACACACACACACACACCGACTTAGTTTGTCTCAGATCCAAGAGCCAGGGAGAAGTCTTCCGTTGCTTTTATGGCTTCATCTCTCAATCCAGATCCATGGAGTACAGATGATCAGCTACAGGGTATGAACCACCAGCTCTAACTGGGCTGGGAAGGTTACCCCCAAGACAAAAGCCAGAAAAACAGAGGCTGCTAGTTTAAATAGCCTAGCAGGAGACTCCATCAATTTATAATAGAACCCCTACACCTAAGGCTCAGGGACCATTTCAAAAGAGAGGCAAGAAAGATTTAAGTGCCAGAGGATTAAGACATCAGTTTGGGGGGGGGGGGGCGGTAGGGGGATGACATGAAGGGAGAGAGTGGGGCTGGGAGGAGCTGGGGGCAGAAATAGAGGTATGAGTGAAACGTTCATAGAATTAAAAACTAGAAGCATTGAGGCATCTTTTGTGTGTTACTTCACCTAAAGGCACCTGGCTGAGGTGCTGACACAGCCATCTATAAGCTCTCCAGGCTTGCTCTTGTAATGTCATCAAAATCTCTAACTTCAAGCCTCACTCTTCTGGCCTCAGTTCTCAAGAAGGGATACACAGTGTCAAGGGACACAAAGGACGAGCAGGAGAGAGACCATATCTGACTAATGGCGCACTTCAAGCCTTAGAACAACAGCAAGCCAACGTCCAACACAGTAGATGACAAGACTTGAGAACAGTCAGGAAAGAAATTAATGAGATGAAAAAAAAAAAAAAAAAAACATATAGAGTCCATTGAGTTGGTTCACTGAAGATAGAGGCTGGCAACCTCTAGACCTAGACAAATTAACCAAAATAAAGAAAGAAGACCAAAATTAATAAAGTTAGACATGAAAAGAGGAGGGTTGCAACAGAGTCAAATGAAATCCAGAAAATCATTAGGAAATACTTTGAAAACTTAGACAAAAACAAACAAACAAACAAACAAACAAAACCTAGGCAATCTAGAAATATATAAGTTATTTCCTCCTTATATAAACTAAAAAATAAAATCAAGAGAATTTTAAAAACTTAAATAGATCCATAACAATCAACAAGGTTGGAGGCAATAACTGTTTTTTTTGTTTGTTTGTTTTTTAATTCCCCAACAAAGAAAAGCCTAGGACTAAACAGATTCACTGCTGGATTCTACCAAACTTTTGATGATGAACTAACTTTTGAAGATGAACTGATCAAATGCTGTCAGAACCTACAGGGGAAAGGAATACTCCCAAACTGGTTCTGTGATGCTAGCATTGCCCTGATGTGTGTGTGTGTACATGCACAAACATATATTCCTGTATGTATATACATACATATATATAATAGAAAGTTTCAATGATGTGCTTGCAATCTGAATTCAGGAGCATATCAAGGTCACAAACTATGACCAAGTTGATTTCATTCCAGGGATATAAGAATAGTTCAACATACACAAGTGGGTATGTGTGTACTGAGCCAAACTTGTGCTATAAGCCTGTGCATGCTGCTGTACCCTCTGAGTTCGTGTGGGCTTTGCTCACGTTGATTTAGAGAGCCTTGTTTTCTTGCTGTCATCTACTCCTACTGGCTCTTACACTCTTTCTGTCTCTTCTTCCATAGGATTCCCTCAGCCCTGAGGGAAAGGATTTGATGGAGACATCCTCTCATTTAGGGCAGAGTGGTTCAAGGTCAGTCACTCTCTGTATAATGTCTTGCTGTGGGTCTCTGTATCTGTTCTCACATGCTGAAAAAGGAAGCTTCTCTGAGGATGGCTGATGTGAGTATCACAGAATATTGTTACGCCTCATTTTCTTGATGTGTTCCTTTAGTAGAATAGTAATATTGGTTAGACTCTTGTCTAGTCTCAGGTTCTTGGTCACCCAAGGATCATCAGGATGGGTTCCACCTTGTGGAATAAGCCTTAAGTGAAATCAGATGTCGATTGGTTACTCTCACAAGCTCTGTGCCACCGTCGCACTAACATATCTTGCGTGAAGGTCACCATTGTAGATCAAAGACTTTGTGGCTGGGTTGGTATTTACATGTATCCTTTGTTAGCAGGCAGAGTTCCTCCCTGTACTAAAAGCACAAGCCCATAGGTGTGAAGGGTCTAGGTAGACACCAGCTTGATTTATCCATGGTCTATGCATTCTGTAGTTATCTTCAGCATTACGGCCTTGCCACTCTATACCTAATCTCTATGGTTTGTTCTATGGATTGTTAACTTGCTTATCGTTGACTTAGCAGCTAATATATACACACACACACACACACACACAAAAATACCATACTTTGTTTCTGTGTCTAGGTTACATCAGTAGGGATGATTTTTTTTTCTAGTTCCATTCATTTGCTCACAAATTTAATTATTTCATTTTTAAACGGATAAATAATATTCCATTGTGTAAATGTGCCATATTTTCTTTATACATTCATCTGTTGATGGGCATCTAGGTTGTTTCCAATTTCTGGCTATTGTGAATAGAGCATCAGTGAATATGCTTGAGAAATTGTATCTATGGTCCAAATAAGTGCCTTTTGGGTAAATGCCCAAAAGAAGTATCACTGGATTTTAAGGAAGATCTAGTCCCATTTCCGGAGGAACCACCGTGCTGCTTTCCACAGTGATTTCCAAGACTACAGTCCCACCAGCAATGGGAGACCCTTTCCCTCCCTCCCCATCCTTGCTAGCATGGAGCTGTCATTTGTGTCATTGATCTCAGCCATTCTGACAGGTGGAAGATGAAATCTCTAAGTAGCTTTGATTTGCATTTCCCTGACAATTAAGGATATTAAACATTTACTTACAAGTTTCTCAGCCATGTGGGGTTTTTCTTTTGAAAATTCTCCATTTAGATCTGTACCACATTTTTAAATTGGTTTATGTGTTTTCTTGTTATCTGGAGTTTTTTTTTTTTTAGTTCTTTATATATTTTTGCTATGTCACCTCTATCAGATTGTAGCTGGTATAAATCTTTTTTTAAGGATCCAGAGGGTCCTAGAAACTTACAAGAAGAACATCATGATGGACAGATCTGGGCCCAGGGGTTCTGCTCAAACTACTGCACCAACCAAGGACAATACATGCAGTAAACATTGAACCCCTACTCAGATCTAGCCAAAGGACAGAACATTCTCCACAGTTGAGTGGAGAGTGGGGACTGACTCTGGAACGAACTCTGATGCCCCATATTTGACCATGTCCCCTTGGTGGGGAGGCCTGGTGGCACTCAGAGGAAAGATAAGCAGGCTAGCAAGATGAAACTTGGCAGCCTATGGTCATATAGTGGGGGAGGAGGTCCCTCTCGGTCACATACATGGGGGAGGGGAATAAGGTGAAAGCAGGAGAGAGGGAGGAACGGGAAGATACAAGGATGGGATAACAGTTGAGATGTAATCTGAATAAATTAATTAAATAAAAAATCTTTCTTTCTATCTTTCTTCTTTTTGAACAAAGGCTGCTGCTTTTTCCAGATGACAGTGTCCTTTGCCATACAAAAACTTTTCAGTTTCATGAGGTCCCATTTATTAATTGTTGATCTTAGTGCCTGGGTATTCTGTTCAGGAAGTCGACTTTTTTGTCAACGTATTCAAGGCTGTTCCCCACTTTCTCTTCTATCACCTTCAGTGTATCTGGGTTTATGGTAGGTCTTTGCTCAATTTGGAGTTGAGATCTGTGCAAGGCGATTAGTGTGAATCTATTTGAATTCTTGTACACGCAGCCATGCAGCTTTCTTTCCAGTGTGTATTTTGGGCTTCTTTATGAAATATCAGGTGTCCCTAGATGTATGAATTTATGCCTGGATCTTCAGTTAGATTCCTTTGATCACTATCTCTGTTTTGTGTGAATATCATGCTGTTTTTATTATGACAGCTTGAAATTAAGAATGGTCTATTATCCAATTATAAGTGAGTACTTACCATGTGTATCTTTTTGGGCCTGGGTTAACTCACTCAGGGTGATCATTTCTACTTCCACCCATTTGCCTGTAAGTTTTAAGATTTCTTTGTTTTTAATAGCTGAGTAGTATTCTGTAAATGTACCACAGTTTCTTTATCCATTCTTTGACTGAGGTACATCTAAATTGTCTCCAGATTCTGGCTATCATGAATAAGGCTGCTATGAACATAGTTGAGCAAATGTCCTTGTTGTGTGGTGGAGCATCTTTTTGGTATATTCCAATGAATAGAATACCTGGGTCTTGAGGTAGCACTAGTTCCAATTTTCTGGACAGTGCCAGATTGATTTCCAAAGTGATTGTACAAGCACAGCAATGAAGGAGTGTTCCCTTTTCTCCACAGCCTTGCCAGCATGTGTTGTCACTTGAGTTTTTTATCTTGGCCATTCTGATGAGTGTAGGATGGAATCTGTGAGTCATTTTGATTTGCATTTCTCTGATAATTAAGAATGTTGAGCATTTCTTTAAGTGTTTCTCGGCCATTCGACATTCCTCCGTTGAGAATTCCCTAATTAGCTCTGAACCCCTTTTCTAATTGGGTTATTTGGTTTAATGGTGTTTAATTTCTTGAGTTTTGGATATTAACCCTTTGTCAGATGTCCTCTGAGAGTTGTCACTCAGCAGGGGATTGGGACAGATGCTGGGACTTGCTATTGGGACTCCAGGTGAGAGAGGTATGGGAAAATGAGGAAATAAAAAGACCTAGTGGGTCCTGAAACCCTACAATAAGACCGTCAAGACTGGCAGATCTGGACCCAGGGGACATACACAAATTTTGTATCAACCAAGAGCAATGCAAGCACTAAACCTAGACACCCCTATTTAGCTCTAGCTAGTGGACAGCGCATCCTCCACAGCTGTGTGGAGAGTGGGGACTGACTCTGACATGAGCTCTGGTGCCCACTATATGACCACTTCCCCTTGATGGGAAAGCCTGGTGGCACTCAGAGAAAAGGGAAGCAGACTGCCCAAGTGAGACCTGATAGGCCTTGATCATATGGTGGTGGAGGAGGTCCTTTTCTGTCACAGGCCTAAGGGAGTGGAAAGAGTGAAAGAGGGAAGGAGGGGGAATGGAAAGATGAAAATGAGGGGACAACAATCGAGATGTAATCTGAATAAATTATTTAAATTTAAAATTTTTCAAAAAAAACTAAGAATGGTGATACCACTAGCAGATCTATTATTATTATTATTATTATTATTATTATTATTATTATTATTATTATTATTATTATTATTATTATACATTGTTTTAGCTATCCTGATTTTGGTTGTTTTGTTTTCACATGAAGCTGAAAATTGCCCTTTCAAAATCTAAACAAAATAGTGTTGGAATTTTGATGGGGATTGTATTGAATTTATACAGTGCTTTTGGTAAGATGACCAGGTTTACTCTATTAATCCTACCAACCTGTGAGATGTTTGCATCTTCTGATACCTTCTTTAATTTTATTCTTCAGTGTCTTAAGGTTGTTAATATACAGGTCTTTTACTTTCTTGATTAACACTACTTCAAGATATTTTATATTATTTGAGGCTTTTCTGAAAGGTGTTGTTACCTGATTTTTTTTTCAGTCATTTATCATTTGAATGTAGGAGGGTTACTGATTTTTATGAGCTAATTTTGTATCCATATACTTTGCTGAAAGTGTTTATCAGCTGTAGGGTTTCACATTGCAATTTTTTTGTTTGTTTGTTGTTCTTTGATTTTTGTTTTTCGAGACAGGGTTTCTCTGTATAACAGCCCTGGCTGTCCTGGACTCACTTTGTAGACCAGTCTGGCCTCGAACTCAGAAAGCCGCCTGCCTCTGCTGGCATTAAAGGCATGTGCCACCACTCCCGGCTGGTTCACAATGGAATTTTTAAGGTCACTTGTGTATCATTACATTTGCAGATAAAAAACTTTTGCTTCTTCCTTTCTCTTTCATCTCCTTCAGCCGCCTTATTGATCTAGCCAAGACTTCAAGTATTATATTGAATAGGTATGGAAAGATTGGCAACCTTGTCTCATTCCTGATTTTAGAGGAATTTCCACTAAAGTTGATGTTGGCTATGGGCTTGCTGTAAACTGCCTATATCATGGTGACATGCATCATTTGTATCCCGAATCTCTCCAGGATTATATTTGACAGTGTATGTATGTTGACCCATCTCTGCATCTCTGGGATGAAGCCTACTTGATTATGGTGGATAATATTTTTGATGTGTTCTTGGACTCAGATTGCAAGTATTGTATTGAGAACTTTTGCATGTATGTTCATAAGAGAAATTGGCCTGTAATTCTCTTTCTTCATTGGGTTTATATATGGTTTGATCATTAGGGTAATGGTGGCCTCATGAAATAGAGTTACTTCTGACTCTATATGGTGGAATAACTTTTAAAATATTCTGGGCCAGGTGGTGGTGGTACATGCCTTTAATCCCAATACTCTAGAGGCAGAGGCAAGCAGATCTCTATGAGTTCAAGTCCAGCCTGGTCTACAAAGAGAGTCCAGGACAGCCAGGGCTCTGTTACACAAAGAAACCCCGTCTCATAAAGCTATACAACACAACCTGAGTAGTTTTACTCTGTTCTTTGCCCTCTATGTTATTTTTTCTTACTTCCAGAAAACATCCCAGCTATAATTGCACTTTGTAGCTTTCCTGGGCTCCAAATGCTTCTTTCTGATCTCTCTTGGCCCTCTCCCTTTAGCTAAATCCCTGGCTGAATCCACTACTTCCTCTTCTAACTCCTCCTCCCCTGACTAGCAGGAAGTCCAGCCCTATTCTTTCCCCTGCTCATTGATTGGCTGTAAACTGCTTTATTGACCTATCAGGGGGACAAATTGGGAACAGAGTTTACACAACATTTAGACAGGAAATAAGAATTTATACTACACAATAACCTTATGCCTACATAGTGTCCCATATTTCCTGAATATTTTATATCAGCTTGGGTTTTCTTTATTGATTCTATTTCCACTGTCAGATCTTTGATTCTTTTATTTATTTCCTTCCACTGTTTGTTTGCATTTTCTTAGATTTCTTTAAAGAATTGATTCGTATTTCTCTTTAGGGACCACTATCATATTTATAAAAGCGATTTAAGGTCCTTGGTTGTTGCATTTCCCAGGGCTGACTGTGATAGGGTTGCTTGGCTCTGCTGGTGACATTATCATCTTACTTGATACTGATTGCATCTTTACACTGGTGTCTAGGCATCTAGGTTTGGAAAGATTGTAGTTCTAGGTGCTTATATCTGGTCTTGTCTGCTTTGACTGAGTGGTTTTTGTTTGTTTGTCGGGGCGGGGGTAGTTGCTGGTTGCTTGTTTTTCTGTTGCCCTTTCTGGTTCTTAGGAGGGTATAGTTGCTCTGTGTTGTCCGGTAGATAATTATTTTGGGATCCTGATCAGTGTGGTCACTGCACAGGGCGGTGGGGGGGGGGGGAGCATATAGAATGTACTTCTAGGTGTTGAAAGCTAACACTTAGGAATGCTTATGGGCTAGAGTCAGGGGCGGGAGTGCTGAGGAAATCCACAGAAGGGAGGAAAGCAGGTTGTCCCACCAGAGTAGAGTCTGCTTGGGAAATGGGGCAGAGAATGAGGAGAGGTCACAGTTGCTGGTCTGCTACAGAGCTGGGGGTGCAACCAGGGAGTTGGCTTTGAGGAGAGGAGGGAGTGTAAAGATGTGGAGCTCAGTGACCTGCTTCTCTGGCAAGATTGTCTGGTGGGCTCCCAGAGAGCATCTGCGAGGGTTTGAGGCTGGGATAATCCAGGGATCAACTGGGATGACCTGCAAAGGGAAGGAATTGGAAAATAAGAGCAGTGTGATCTTCTAGAGATGGTGGCAGAAGTGGGGAAAGCTGTATCAGGTGGTCTACTACAGAGCTGGGGGTGAGACTAGGGCCATGGATTTGGAGCAGAGGTGGGAAGAGGTGAAGACCTGCAGTTGGTCTGCCTGCTTCCCTCTTAATTTAAAATCTCTAGCTCACATTTTTCCAGCATGTAGAGAAAGTCCAGCCCAACCTAAGAGATCACCAATACCTAGGATGGTAGCACACCTAGTTTACCTGCCACTATTCATGTCTTCTACCATAGAACTTTAGTGACATTTCTTTTCACTTTCACACGCATCCTGATTTGAGCAATATACTATCTACTTTTCATGCACATATACTCTATTATAAAGCTACCTGTGTCACCAGCAAATGGTCAAAGGTAGCAACAATGAAAATCCAGCTGTTGTTGCTGAGTTGTGCAGTCTGCATTCACCATTTTCTATATTAACAGAAATTTTGTTGGTTTCAAACAATCTAGAGCAGAGAGACCACCCTGGGTTTCTGTTTTCCTGCACATCTCTTTTCTGTGGGTCTTGTGTACTGGTTACATGAACAAGGAGTCTTAGCTGCAGACTACCAAGGCTACTACAAACATCCAAACAAAAAGAACTTCTCATGAAGTATTTTCACCTTTTAGACTTTTGACAGGATTAGGACCCCTATGAGCATATAAAGGGGGAGGAAGTCCCCCTCAGTCACAGTCATAGGGGAGGGGAGTAAGGGGAAAATGGGAGGGAGGGAGAAATGGGAGGATACAAGGGATGAGATAACCATTGAGATGCAACATGAATAAATTAATTTTTAAAAAAATTTTAAGTGCTCTGTGAGCTGTTGTGTCAGAAATGGCAGGACTCATCACCCAGTGCTCCAGGTGGACCTGGAAAACAGACCTGTCTCCACAGCCTCCCAAATGCCATTCGCTTGTGTTCATTGAGTTTGGTGTCAGGGTATTCTTAGTAAGCCTGGGTCATGTGCAGAGTCTGGAGAGAGAAATGCAATGGGCTTGTCATGCTTGTCAGCTCTGTCACAAGGAGAGTGCATTCCAGCTTTGGAGAGGTGGAGCGTGATCCAATCTTACATCATCAGGTCTTCTAAGAACTGAAAAAGATTGTGTGTGGCAGGGAGGGGGGTGGGGGGGATGAGGAAGAAGGTGGTAGTGAGAACCTGTGTGTGGGCTCCAGAATTTCTACTAAGGAAGAGTTTAGGAGACACTCTGAGGGGATGGGCATTGAGGGGATGGGCATTAGAGCACATGTCTTGCAGTGGCATTTGTGCAGCATCACCCTTCATTCTCTGCTGCTAGCTTCTGGGGCATGCATGACAGTCTACAGAAGTCTGTCACACGGAAGTGAGGCCGACCTAGGCTCTGGGCCGGATGGAATGGGCAGAACCATCGCTCCCACCACACAGCTTGGACCGTGCGCGTGCAGTGCTCTGCCACAGACAGACTGACAGACTGACAACAGACTGGCAGCAGCTTTCCAGAAAGAGCTCTGGGAAAGACAAAAAAAGAAAACTACTTGTTGAAATGAGTAACCCCCAACAAAAGTGGAGGTGGGGGAGGGGGGTAGAAGGGAATATAAATTGTGTTCCAAAACACTTTAAAGGTCTGAACTTTTCCTGCCACCTCTTTCTCCTCTTCCCCAGCTGTTTTGTCAGGGCTTCTGTTTGCCATGATGCAAGACCATGGCCAAAGCCTGAGGAGTAAAAAGGGCTTATTTGGCTTGTGATTCTACATCAGCATCACTGCTCACCACCTAAGGAAATCAGTACAGCAACTCAGACAGAACCGGGTGCTGGAGCCTGCAGGCAGGAGGTGATGCAGGAGCTGATGCAGGAGGTGATGCAGGAGCTGATGCAGGAGGTGATGCAGGAGGTGATGCAGGAGGTGATGCAGGAGCTGATGCAGGAAGTGATGCAGGAGCTGATGCAGGAGGTGATGCAGGAGCTGATGCAGGAGCTGATGCACGAAGTGATGCAGGAGCTGATGCAGGAAGTGATGCAGGAGCTGATGCAGGAGGTGATGCAGGAGGTGATGCAGGAGCTGATGCAGGAGCTGATGCAGGAAGTGATGCAGGAGCTGATGCAGGAGCTGATGCAGGAGCTGATGCAGGAAGTGATGCAGGAGGTGATGCAGGAGCTGATGCAGGAGGTGATGCAGGAGCTGATGCAGGAGGTGATGCAGGAGGTGATGCAGGAGCTGATGCTGGAGGTGATGCAGGAGGTGATGCAGGAGCTGATGCAGGAGGTGATGCAGGAGGTGATGTAGGAGCTGATGCCCAAGATGATGCAGCCGCCCATGGAAGAGTGCTGCCTATTGGCTTGCTCCTCCTGGGCTCAACCTGCTTTCTTATAAAGCCCAGGACCACCAGGATGGCACCACCCACAATGGGCAAGGCCCGACCCCATCAATCACTAATTACAAAAGTGTTCTACGCTCTCGGCTACAGCTCAGTCTTACAGAGGCATTTTCTCAGTTGAGGTTCCCTTCCCTCCATGACTACAGCTTGTGTCAAGTTGACACAAAACCAGCCAGCACATTCCCTTTCTTCCTCTTTGCCATATCCCAGGCACCTTTTGAGCGACAGTCCTGCTTATTTCTGTGGGATTCATAGAGATATTTTTTTCCACTGGCCTAGATCTACCTAGGAAAGCCACTCAATGCTTAAAAAACCCAACTCATTGCCAATGCGTTTCCTTTTCTCTTTTTTTAATCAAACAGTTCACAAGTCAGACATCACAAAAGACAGAGAACAGTGTCTTTCAGAAATAGTTGTGGCCTTGGTTCGAGGAGGCAGGGACTTGCGCCGCTAAATATAGATTTTGCAGATCTGTTGGCTCCTCAGCTCGTAGCACTCAGCCCCCTGGCTCCCCAGCAGCTCCTTCTCCTCCCCTGTATCCAGCGCTCTCAGAGATGGGAAGTGGGCAGGGGAGGTGATGAACTCATAGTGTCGGTCCAGATAGCGCAAGTAGATGAGCATGTGCAGAGCGTAGGCCAGCACCAGCAACAGAATAAGAGACATGGCCAGGCCAATCAAAACCGCAGGTGAGAAGGAGGAGCCACAGTCTTGCGCCTGCGCAAACTGCGCCCCTTTGATGGAGAAGCCTTGAATCTGTCCAGAGAGGGGGGAAAAAAGAGCAGACATGACCTATGTCTTCCCTTTAAGAGCCAGTCGGAATTGTGCTGGTGGTTCTGGGCCCCAACGAACCACATTTCACATACTGTGGTTACTTTTAATTACCAACTTGCCATAACCTAGGAAGAGAGTGTGAGCAATGGACCGTCTTTATCAGATGCCCTGTGGACACGTCTGGGGGCGGGGCGGGGCGGGGAGGATCATCTTGGTTATGCCAATCGACTTGTGAGTATCCAGCCCACTTTGGGCAGCACCATTCCCTGGGCTTAGGTCCCTGACTGTATAAACATAGAGTAAGTGAGACGTATACTAGGCATGCGTGCAGTTGTGCGCTTGACTGCGGAAGTGGTTGGCTGCTTCAGGTTTGTGCTAAGCTGGAATCAGGAACTGTGAGCCAAAAACAAAAAACAAAACAAAAACCAACCTGTTTCTCCCTCACAGTAGCTTTCATCTCAGTATTTTAGCGAGAAAAAGGGAAAAGGCACTATCACCTAGGCCGCATATCGCCACCAAATTGTGGAATAATTTAAGCACTTGGTCTGACAATTATGATTCTGTTTAGCGGGACAGTGAAAATTCATTTGTTTTGGGGGTTCGCAGGGTAGCCTAGGCCAACCCCAAACTCACTACATTCCTCCTACTTCAGCCTCCTGTGTGCTGGAATTACAGAAATGAGCCACCATCCCAGGCTTGAAACTTGATTTTCAAGCAAAACTGACTAAACGCTCTGGGATGGATAAGCTGTGAGCCACTAAAAGTCTCCTGGAATGTAAGAGTCTGAACAAAACTTCTTTTCATCTGACTCTTAGGACTATTCAAGTTCCCACAAAACTGCACATCTGCTACGTCTGTAGCTCCAAGCATGCTCCAGGTTTGATAAGTGCATTATTTGATGCTGTTGACAAGGAGTGGTTGGAAGGCAGCTCTCAGGGCGGACATGTGTCCTGATGTGGTAAAACCACAGAAACACACACTGATGGCTTCGTGTGGACCTGATACTCCTTACCTGGCCTAGCTTTCATAACAGCCTATGAGGAAGCAACTATTTTATCGTATTTTTAAAAAGAGCCCAAGGCTCACATGGAGTCCCAGGGCAAAATGTGCGATGGTAAAACTTACACCTGGGAAACCTGGCCTCAGACTCAGACTCAGCTTAGACTCTATAGCTTCTGGTATCTTCTACCACTTCTCCTCTTATCACTACCATAGAGGGCTGTATGTGAGTCACATGCAAAGACTATGGCATCTTCTATAAGGGACTTGAGAATTCATGGATTTGGTTCCCATGGAGGGAACCAGGGTCTGGAGCTGATCTCTTGTGCCTACTAAGGGACAGACAAATGTTTACTCTACAAGAAAGGCCAGCAAACCTGCAGTGGGGAAAGCTGCCTCCTCTCCCCTGGCCCAAGCTTGCATTCCCGCCTCTGTTTACATTCTGGGTGCTTCCACAAGGCACATTTACTGTGAGAAAGCTGATTTCATGCACACACACGTTGCACAAGCCTGGAGAGAAATGTGCTCCTCACAGCAGATTCTCTGGAGTCTTAGGGGCCCTGGGAACATGTACTGGAGTGTTTCTCCCTTATGCTGCTGCTCTAAAGCTTTAAAGCTAAATTACCGCACCTCATGCAGCCAGCAGAGAGGTTAATCCTGTGGGCGAGCCAGTCAACACTGGTGGCTCTGAAGTCATCTACTGATCCTCTCGTCCTTTCCTTCACCCGAAATCCTTACCCCTGGTCCTCTGCCCATGTGTTTCGTTTTATTACTTTCGTCACAAAATGTACATAACATAAAATGTGTTGTCTTAACCATTCCCATGTGCTGGTGTAAGTGGTAATGTTATTCCACGCCCGCAACAGTCCTGAGTCTTTTCATACATATGAGGTCGTGTCCTCTCTATGTTGATGAAGATAGGCCATTTATTGACAAAGTTAAGTAACTTAACTGTGTAGCAGAGGGGTGATTTTAAAATCAGGTCTGCACCGGGCAATGGCGGCACACGCCTTTAATCCCAGCACTTGGGAGGCAGAGGCAGGTGGATCTCTGTGGGTTTGAGGGCAGCCTGGTCTACAGAGTGAGTTCCAGGACAGTCAGAGGGGTTATACAGAGAAACCCTATCTCAAATACAAAAAACAAAAATAAAATCAGATCTGCCTGACTCCAAAATTCATGTTCTTGGTCCTCCCCCAAGCTGAGAGGGAATATACAAAGATATCCTTGTAAATGTGGGAAAACACCCAACACCATATTTGCTACTTCTGTAAACAAGATAGAAGGACTTGATAAAGTGTCTCTTGGCCTGAGGGGATGCTGGGGTGCAGAGGTGCCTGTCAGGTTCCCATGCCTTTCTCCCAAGGTTTTCAAATCTCTGGGCTATTTTTAACTGGTTGATGATTCCAGTCCCAGGCTAATTGTCAACACTGTCGTTCACACTGCCGATAAGATCATTGTTTCTCTCCCAGAAGGCACTGATCACCCCCACAGTGCCTCTGGGCCCAGGAAGTGTCAGTCATCAGGCTCAGCCACAGCTGCACTAGGGTTTAGATAAGTACCTGGTAAGTGGGTAAACAGGAAAGTAAAAGCAGCCCTGGAGGACTCAGGCTGAAGAATTCCTCTACCCTCACCCTAGCCATCTCATACCTCCCAAGCCCCAGAATAAACCAATGCTATCTTAAAGGCACAGACGCTCTTCCTTAAACATTTTGTTTTGGGTGACTTCAACACTGAGTTTCCTTAACACCAAGTACGCAGACGTGTCGAGGGTATGCGTTAGCTTATTACCTGGAAATCAATAAACGTGACTTCCCACAGGCTCGTCACATCATCTGAGCTGCTAAGCAACAGCAGGGCATCATTCCGCCGCAAGCTGCTTACGCGTTGGCAGCGGTACGAGTAACTCGACAGAGCATAGATACCGGTCGCGTTAAAAGTTGCTTGCACCGAATTGTTGAAGATAATCTCGACTCGGTGTAAACTAAACCAACTCTGGCTGGATAGCTTGTTGTAATTGCTTAGGGTGAACCTGAAAAAGGAGTGTGCATTAGTGTTAGCGGGCGCTCTTACTTTTCCGGGCTCAGAGTGGCATCTGTGAACGGTACAATGGCGCCCTCTTTTGTCAGGCTGCGGAAGGGAAAGGCTTCCCTTTGGCGCCAAGCAAGAGCCTCATCCAGGTTGCTGAGGCTAGTGATTAGCAAGCAGAAAAGAGCAATACAAAATACTACAGGGGGCCGAGGAGGGGGGCGATTATTTTATTTTCTAAGGATTAAATGGTAGGTTTATTCTTTGGGTAAATTTGATAAAAACTTACATGTATATTAACACAAAATTAAATTGTCATAAAATAATAGTAATAGCTGTCTTATGTGCCAGCCACGCTTGTTACTTATGTGCGTTCTTAATCTCACTATCACTAAGGAGATAAACAATACTGTTATCCTAGTGTTATCCTAGTGTCACATATGAGGAGTTGAGCCCAGAAGGACAAAACACCTTGCAGTTTCTCTCATAATGTTGTGTTTGAGATGCCTGTCAGATTCAACCTGCAAACAGCTCCCTCACTGCTAACAGCTTTAAAGTGGAACAGTCTCCAATCACACACACACACAAAAAAAAGTATATAAAAGCCAGGCGTAGTGGTGCACACCTATAATCCCAGCACTCGGGAGGAAGAGGCAGATGGATCGCTGTGAGTTCGAAGCCAGCCTGGTCTACAAAGCAGGTCTAGGACAGCCAAGGATACACAGAGAAACCCTGTCTCAAAAAAAGAAAGTACATAAAAAGTCAAGAATGGTGGGATTAAAAAACATTAGTATTAATTGCAACCATTGGATGGATTATCAGTCAATTTTATTTTCTTATTCTTATAGCCCAGTGGTTCTTATTTTTCTGTTTCCATGGATTCACTTTATCTTATTTTGTGCTCCTGCAGAAGCTGACCCTGAGACAATGATATGAACGGTAGGTTCAGTCATTCAGGTAGGTAGAAAGGGAAAAAATAGCAACGATAGTAGCCAGGAGGCAGCCAGCAGCGAAGATGTTAAGCATGCGAGTGTTTTTACAGTAGACAAGAACCATCTGGAGAATACAAAGGGAAAAGGGTCACTTCTAAGCAATTCCATTCGAGGTAGAGGAGCCTGGAGTGCTGACACCCTCCCGTGACAAGGGCGGAAAGCAGACAGCCCTGTCTTCGTTAGTGTTATGGGGCCTGAGCTCATTTGGAGTTTCACCAATGACCATAAATAAATTTTAATAAGAAGAGCCTTCTCATTTAAGTACCTGCCCCAGAGGGATCCCAAGATGCAGGCCCTAGCCATGTCAGGCCAAGGCTTATCAAGGCAGAACCACAGGGCTACATGCACTCTGTCTGTGTGTAGGTAGGGCCTAATTTTAAGATTTATGTCTTGCAGTTGCCCTAGTCATGTTTCTGAGCAGAGTAAGCAGCTGTGATTATAAAAGCAGAAATAGCAGTCAATATTATGACCTACTATCTTGCTAGAACAGCCAATTTTACAAGCTCGGAAAATTTAACAATAAGAATAGTCTTCAGTGTCTGAGGAAAAGGGGAAGTGGACTGTTGGGGTGTTGCAGTCCCTACAAGTAAACAAGGGGCTTACATGTTTAGAAGAATTTTTTTGTTGTTGTTCTTTGGTCTCTTAAGCGTAGTAAGTCTACACTCTAGGCCATGACAGTTAGGGTCTCTGTTGCTGTGATTAGAACACCATAATTTAAATGAATTTGGAGAGGTAACTTCTGCAGTAACCGTACATCACTGAGGGAAGTCAAGGCAAGAACTCAAACAAGGCAGGAACCTGGTGACAGGAACTGATGCAGAGGCCATGGAAGGGTGCTGCTTACTGGCCTGCTCTCCATGGCTTGCTCAGCCTGATCTCTTATAGAACCCAGGACCACCAGCTGAGATGTGGCATCACCCACAATTATGGGTCCTCCCACCTCCATCACTAAGAAAATGCCCAGTAGCCTTGCCCACGGGCCTGCCTTATGGAGGAGACGTGTTCTCAACTGTGGCTCTCTCTCTCTCTCTCTCTCTGCTCCATTGTGTTTAGCTTTGCGTCAAGCTAGCAAAACCAACCACCATAGCCCTCTTTGGCCAGAAAGGCTATTAGGGAGAGGGAATGGGCAGACGAAAGTTGGGCATGTGAGTTCTACTATTCTCAAATAGTAACATCCGGGTAGACATAGAGGGAATATGGACACGTATGCCACACACTTTTATCCTAAGTGATGATGGTGGTGGTGGTGATGATGATGATGACAATGACGATGATTTACAGGGATATTTTCCAGACAAAAGTGCCCCCCATTTCTAGACCAGATGCGCACATCTGTTTGGTCACCTAGTGGATTCCATTTCCTGATGAAGATTCTTTGAAGGGCTGGGCATGTAGCCTAGTAGGAAGGCACCTACCCAGCAAGCACAAGGTCCAAGGTTGGTCATCAACAACCAGAGTAATGTTTCTCTGAAGGGTGGGGGTCTGTATGTTCTAGCTTATGCTCTGTGTGCAGGTATCCTGAGGAAGAAAGCTGCTCATGGCCAAACTTAGGAAACACTCGAGTGTTCAGTGATTAAAAAAAAAAAAAAAAAAAAAAAGCCAGCTTTACTTTAAAACTTAATCCTTTCGGGTGTTTGAGTAAATTAAGTTATAATGTGAGCTTCTGAGAGAGCAGTCATTCTCGAACAAGTCTGAAAACGGAACCTTTTCTTGGAGATTCGTATGTGTTTCCACATGACCAAAGTGTCCCACAGAGCAGAGCTCAGGAGATAGTGCCTGCCCTGGCACACCTTGCTGCTTCTCCACGTGAAGTTGACGATATAAGTGTGCATCTCCACTAAAAAGTTTGTCCTATAGGAAGGAACTGGTGTGTGTGTGTGTGTGTGTGTGTGTGTGTGTGTGTGTGTGTGTGTGTGCCTGAGGACAGCCTCAGGTGCTATTCATCAGAAACTGCATCTTTTTTTTTTGAGACAGGGTCTCTCACTGTCCCACATAGCCAGTGAGACCCAGAGGCCTTTCTGTCCCCATGTTTCTAGTACTAGGGTTAAAAACACCATCACACCCAGTTTTTTAACATGGGGTTGGGCGGAAGGACCATCCTCAGGTTCTTCTGCCTGCACTGACTACACCAGCTCCCAAACATATGCACTGTATTTTTGGTGGGGGGAAAATTTTTTGCCTCCAAATTTTTTGTTCACCAACTGCTGAGAAAAGTATTTATACTTTTTTGTTGTTGTTGTTGTTGTTTTGCTTTTTGTTTTTAAAGACAGGATTTCTCTGTGTAATAGCCCTGGCTGTCATGGAACCCTCCTTGTAGACCAGGCTGGACTCGAACTCACAGAGATCTGCCTGCCTCTGCCTCCCAAGTGCTGGGATTAAAGGCGTGCGCCACCATGCCCTGCTGTATACTTTTTATGGAAGAAAAAAAAAATTGAAACAGGATCTTACTATGTAGCATCAGTTGGTCTGGAATGTACTGTTTACTGAGCTGGCCTCAAGCTCTGTCTGCTTCTGCCTCTTGAGTGCCGGGATTAAAGCGATGTGCCACACAGGACAAGAAGGACATTTTTTTGCCTTCGAATTTATAGATTACTGGCTGCTAAGATAAATCATTATGGGTAGGTGCGACTTTCTATCCTAAGCACAGAAAAGCGGAGGCCTCCGTTGACTGCCGGCTGGGGAATTCTGACAACAATGAGTCACCTTAAAACAGAGCCTAAAGGCTCCTGGGCTTTATTCAGCTTTATTCTTTGTTACAGGGGAAAGATCACATTCCCAGGTTCATGTGCTGAAGAGAGAGAGGAGTACAGGTATTTGGGCTGTCATTTAAAAAAATAATTAGATGATGATGATGATGATGATGATGATGATGAAAGCATTCCTACAAGATTCTCTTAGAAAAAAAATCCTATAGGACCCCATCAGACATGGCCACTGATCTCTCACAGTCCATTGGATATGGAATCCAATGTGTCTCAGGATGGGCACATGCCTGGCCCTTGACACTCACAGGAGAGTGAATAGATCAGGTAGAGCATAGTATATCTTACCTGCTAAAACTATAATACTACCCACCTTATGCCAATGTCCTTGGGATTTTCAGCATCGCCAAACTTCAAAGACAACCTAAGAAAATGAAAACAACATAGCTCATCAAAATAGGAATACCTCAGACTGCAAGATGGCTCAGCTGGCGAGGACACCTGCCTCCAAGCCCAGTGACCCGAGTTCTGAGATCAGAGCCTGGAGCCCACATGGTCCGAGGAGAGAATCATCTGTTGCAAGTTGTCCTCTAACTAACGCCCACGTGGGCACCACGGTATGAGCACACATGCACACCTGCACAAGAGTGGGCACACACCACCAAATAAGTAACTGTGATCAAAAACTTTATTATTAGGAATGACTGACTTAAAAAATGCTGTGGAATAGGTCATGGAACTAAATGTGAAGCCTAAAACCAAAACATAGAGAAGAAACCTAGAATATTTATACAACCTTGGGTAGGTAACGTTTTCTTTGAAAACACACAAAATCATGAGCCATAAAACATGATGGCAAACTGGACTTTTATTATAATAAAGTTTTGCTCCTCAAATGATCCTGTTAAGAAAATAAAATATAAAAGCAAATAAAATGAAAAAGAAAAGAAACCACCTGTGATCTCAGCACACACAGAACTAGGGAAGGGAGGAGTTGCAAACTATGTCGTGCAAGGTCCTGTAATCCCAGCTCCAGGGAATCTGATGCCTCTGGTCTCTGAGGGAATTTGCACTTATGTGCATAGAGAGAGAGAGAGAGAGAGAGAGAGAGAGAGAGAGAGAGAGAGGAAGAGAGAGAGAGAGAGAGAGGAAGAGAGAGAGAGAGAGAGAGAGAGAGAGAGGGAGAGACCGTAAAGTATAGCTGTATTTAAATCAAATTCTAGGAAACACAAATTAATCTTGATTGATAGGAGCTAAGCCAATGGCTACCTGGAGAGGTGGGAGCGACCCAAGTGATGGATTACAAACAGTAACAAATATACTTGAGACGTGATGAAAATGTTTGTGGTCTTGGTTGTGGCGAAGACATTGTGTGTGTGCATATGTATGACGGGTGATCACATGGTACACTTGCATATGTGCAGGTCGTTCTTCTTGTAAGGCTAGAAATATGAGAATGATCAGCTGAGTGGCTATAAAGGGAAAATATAAGAAATTTAAATGCACAAAGAATGCCACTGCTGCCGCTATATCAATAAAATATCTGGAAGTCAGAACACCTCAGTATGCTTTAAGAAACCAAAGAGAGCAAAACCAGCGTGGAGAGTGAAAGACAGCACACTGTGATTTCAACTAGCTTGACCTGCTTCCAAGGACCGGAAACACCAGTGGTCACACTGAGCTCCTTCTCAGTACTGCTCATGGGGAAAGGATGTGGTGGTCACCCTTTGTGTTTCCTAACAGGATATACTTGGACTCCTTGGATGTGCCTATCTACAAGCACTTTCAAGGCTTTTTTATTAAGCAAAGCTTCAAGAGGTCCCTTCCCTCGTGCTATTTTGACTATCTGTCAAATTACTAAAGAAAAAAAAATTTTTTTTTTTTTTTTTTTTTTTTGGTTTTTCGAGACAGGGTCTTTCTGTGTAGCCTTGACTGCCATGAACTCGCAGCAATTCTCCTCCCTCTTCTCCCAAGTGCTGGGATTAAAGGCATGCATCACCACTGCTAGGCAAAGAAAACACTTTAAAGACACAAAGCCAGGCATGGTGGCTCATGCCCTTCCCATGCAGAGGCAGGTGGATCTCTGAGTACAAGGCCACCCAGGTTTGCAGAATGAGTTCATTACAGGCAGAGCTATTTAGAGAAACACTGTTTCAAAGATCAGAAAGGGGGGGAGGGAGGGGAGGAGGTGGAACACAATTCGAGTAATTGTTCATTCTAACAAAAATATCTTTATTTCTTCCAATGCAATCTATTATCGTGATTACTCACAACTTGGTCTACACCAATGAATTAAACCTCAGAGCAAAGCCATCTCAAGCGTCCATCACCTGGTGAGACAACTAACCAGCTCCCAGAAGCGACCCACCAGGGGCTTTTCCCCAGTGGGTTTGGTTCCTGTGGAAGCTCAAAAACACACTATGCTTCAAAGCAAAGAGCATAAGGCCTGATTTCAGCACAGCTAATTCACCGTTTGCTCAGTGAGGATCTTGTGAGTGCCTGATGCCACCCAACCAACCAGGAACACAATGATGGATACAACCCAGAGCAAGAGTGGAAAAAAGAAAAAAGAAACTCACTCAGAGCCCCATTCTTACACATTTAAAACAGATTCTGGGGGCTGCAGAGATGGCTCAGAGGTTAAGAGCACTGGATGCTCCTCCAAAGGTCCTGAGTTTAATTCCCAGCAACCACATGATCAGTCATGACCATCTATAATGAGATCTGGTGCCCTCTTCTGGCCTGCAGGCACACATGCAGGCAGAAACTTTAAAACAAAGAAAGGAAGAAAAAAGGAAAGAAAGAAAGAAAGAAAGAAAGAGAGAGAGAGACATAGAGAAACCCTGTCTCAAAAAGCAAAAAAAAAAAAAAAAAAGAAAGAAAGAAAGAAGGAAGGAAAACAAACAAACAAACAAAAAGCAGATTATGAATTCTTTGGACTATAAACATCCAACTTTGAAGTGTGCCCCATGCCGGGATTGTACTCTATTTGCAGGGCTTTCGCTATTTAAAAAGACTTCCATCGCAAATCTGTCTGGCAAATTTGCCTCTCTCTCTCTAAACATTTTGTTTCCAAAAGCTAAAACATGGTCATGTTTTCAGTTCTGGGCTTTTGATCACACATGGTTACTTCTCTGCTTGGGTTTGGTCTTTCGGCAGCTTCTACTCTGGTTCTGTCGAACACAAGAGTTTCCTCACTGGAGTGGCAACGGCAGCCCATTGTCCTAGGAACTCACAAGAGTCAGCCTCAAAAGATCTTAACAGGGGAACAAAGCCCTCACCTGGCCTACACTCTTGAGTGTGGGTACACCTAGGCTGCCTGCATACTTGTGTGAGCAGGACTGCAGAATTTGGGGACTATCCATCCTGGGCTGACACCTCAGTATACGTCTAGAGAGATGACTTGGAAAATAAAATATCAGTGCCGGCCCAAAATCTGATTTATGCACTGTAAAATATCAAAACTCACGTCAGGAGAGAGAGGTCATAGTTAAGAGCACTTGATGCTCTTCCAAAGGACTGGGGTTCAGTTCCCAGCACCCGGGACTAACAGCAAGCTGTGAGTCCAGCTGCAGGGGATCTAGCACACTCTTCTCACCTCTGTAGGCACCGGAACACACATGGGCACACACAGAGACATAATCTCATAAATGAAAAGTAATCTTAGATTTTATTTTAAAGCAGAGAAAAAGCACAAAGCCCCAGGGCCTCTCCAGCAGGTGGCAGCACTGGGTCCCATTGCATTCGTGGTTGGTATTAAGGAGAAAGGTCCCTGCTTTGAACCCATTTGACAAGTCCTCTGGAGCTTATGCATGCATCTCTTCATCTGCTTCTCATAATCTTGTGTGATAAGACTAAGACTAAGAGGTAACATGTCCCTTTTAAAGACATTTTAGAACCCTATGGAACCCAGTAAGTTTCCTAGCCTCGTTCAGCCTGAATTCCCTATGACCTATTATGACCTATCAGAAAGCCACTGTGATGACCGCCAGACGTGAAGACCACACCAGCCTGGCCTGTCGTAAATGCACAAAGGCTGTTGCTATCATATCCATCTGACATGTGACAAAGTCCACAGCTCCTAAAGGCACACAGTTCTCACACAGAACTGGACCTGCATGACAAGCGTTAGCTTTTCTCCAGGCATAGTTTCCACTGATGACTAAAGTCTCCATAGCCCAGTAAAAAGCTGTGCTGCCGGGTTCTTCCCACAAGCCCCTAGTGTCAGGATAAATGGAACAAAGGCGTGCCAGCCAGCCCTGAGCTAGCAAGCTTATCCCAGGCAATCAGCCTCTCTCCGGGCAACTGACCACAAATAAAAAGCCCTGTAGGGAATTAATTAGAGGCTGGGGGGGAAACGTCCTGAGCCCTCAATGGTGTGGGCATCTCTTCCATAGTCCTTTATAGTTGTGCTGTACCAAGAGAAGCAAAAATGGATAGATTCTTACCAGTTTTCTAATTCTCGTAATTATTACAATTCATTAAGCCCCTATTCAGAGACAGTCATTCTGATGGGTAAGACTGGGCAATGCATAATATCCTTTTTACAGAGAGATTTCCAGCCACCATCAAGAACTTTAAACCAAGAAATGAAATTCAGGAACAGGCCGGCAATCCTAGCCAAGTTGCATAGAGTATAAAAAGAATGCACACAGGAGAACATGCGTAATATGTCATGGTTCATACAACATATCCTAATTACCACAGACCAGGGCAAGAGCAAAGACTCTTCCAAAAGCACCAGCCGTGTCAACTAATATTGAACTGGGGGTCTGTAGAACACAAATGGCATATTTCAGATGTCCTCTTTCTGGACCAAAACAAGTTATAGAAAAACAAAAACAACCTAAGACTTGGATGCCTGAAACACACAGGAAGGCTTTCTGAGAGGGTTCTCAATGGGGACATGGACTTAATTTGTTTGTCTCAAACCAAAACTGATCATTCTGTTCATTCTCAAATGCCCAAAGGTTCTCTGAAATTTGACCAATTGTCCTCTTGTGCAACAAACTCTGCAACAGGCCAGGTTCTAAAATTTGAAATCATCTCTCACCATGACCAAGCACGCTGTTAGGATATAAGCAACTCCACAAGCCTGCTTCCAGGTTGCTTAGCAACCTCTGACATTATCACCTGCACAGGCCACCAAGGACCCAAGATAAAAAGGACACACCCTCCATCTGTTGCTCTCTTTGTCTCTTACTCTTTTCCTCTCTCTCTCTCTCTCTCTCTCTCTCTCTCTCTCTCTCTCTCTCTCTGTCTCTCTCTCTCTCTCTCTGTGTGTGTGTGTGTGTGTGTGTGTGTGTGTGTGTGTGTGTGTGAAAGCCCACCAAGACTGCTTCCACCTGTGACAAAGCTTACTCTTTCCCACATGTGTGTTTCTTTTTCTCTCCTCTTGGGGCGCCCCTTCCCCTATGTTTCTGCCATATGTGACACATACTTAACACACACCACCTAGAATCAAAGACTGATCCTGATTAAATCAGTTTTTCTGAGTCACCCACTAAGACATGTATGCCCTGCTGTGTGATCTAAGTTCTTTTCGTGGTAAGACCAGGGTACTTAAGACTCTTAACATTAGGAGCTGAGATCAACCCTGGAAACAGTTTAGCTTTTCTCCCTTCCTTCCATCCTCCCTTCTTTCCATCCTTTCTTCCTTTCTTCATCCTCCAAACAGTACAGGCTCTTGTCAGTGTTCTTGGTTGCCTATCAGAACTGGAGAATAAGAGCACATTTGCCGAAGACATGACAAACCTCCATTGCACAATACAAAGAAATCAAGCTAGAAGATAGCTGGAAATCTCCCTGCTGTTTAGCTTTCAACGTACAAAAGGGTGTCCTCTAGGCTGCTCAGGGAGTAAAGGTTTCCTTGGTCTACCCCAGCTGTGAACACTGTAACCAAAAAGCCAACCTGCTGGGCAAGATGTGCCTACCTGAGCAATAGTGGCATGACCATTGTGAAGGTAACTACCTGCCCTTTGATTTTAGGTAAGGGCATGGGAGGAGGTTCCCATACCAGGTATTGTTAGACCAACCAGTAATCCAGGGTTGGGGACACCATAAACCCACTGGGTAATTTTGTACTGTTGTTTAACTAAATTAACATATTATCAAATTTGCTTCTAAATATTTATGGACAGACTCATAGACAAAACTTTTCTCTCCTTCCTTCCCTCCTTCCTTCCTTCCTTCCTTCCTCCCTTTTTAGAATGAATAGGAAACTCTCATTGTCAAAACCCACAGAAGTAAAACTAATCAAACACTCTCCAATGGCACTCACATCCAAAAGCCTTTGGAGAGCCCAAATTTGTTGGTTGAGTAAAAAAGAACGTGACACAAAATTGGGTGGTTGGGTGGGTGGTGGATGAGTAGAAGGGGTGGATTTGGGAAGAGTTAAGGGGTGAATATGATCAAAACCAGTTGCATGAAATTCTCAAAAATTATTAATCTGTGACTTGTTCTTTAGTTTAGATGACAAAGGAAAACAAACTGGTTTGTCACAGTGAATTATCTAGTACCTGTAAGGCTTCCTCAGCCAGAAAGACTGACTTACGTGGCACTTTCTTCACTGCAGTTCGAGTTGCCAGTGTCTACTGCTGTGTTCTGACCCAGTGCTTCATCTGTGAGGTCCAGCCAGGTCTGGTTCTTAAACTTCACTGTGACTCTTTTGGTCCAGAAGAGAATGCAAGGCATCCCATCCCTGGAAAACTTAACAGGATTGTGATAGCTGAACGGGCTCCTCCACTGTTGTTTGCTTGGATTGTGGTCGAAAGTCTAATTAACCAAATAGAGGAAATTTAAGAGACAAACGTGTGTCCTTGGAATCAAAATCTTCCCACAGATAAAAGAAAAAGTAAACTTGTATCCTGTAATATGGATACATGTTATATATTTACTTTAAGTACAACAGAAGGAGTAGACCAATTGTTCCAGTGCAAATGCAAATGAAAGAAAAACTGGTCAAGAGAGAGTGCAGTAAGTTCCCAGTAATAAAAGATGCACTTTCTGCAGCCCCTGTGGGAAAAACCATAAAACTGAGAACTGTGAGGAAAATATGAGAAGGCAAGCAAAATTAAGAACGATATGTTTTTTTCCAATTACCCAGAGTTCAAGTAAGATTATGTTAATAATTAACATAACTTCTGTGTATATATTCATAGTAACTTTGAGAGTCTTGAAAAGTGAGTATGTTATTTACGTTAATGTCCCAACGGCCATACCTGTGTGACAGGGGTCGCTGTGAAATTCTGGACTGGCTTCATCTCTCCGCTATTCTTTTGACCTGCCAGGTAAATAATGTTGTGAGCACCAAAGCACAATGCCACCCTTTGTCAGTATAATTGAACGATGCTAACTAGCCAGTCACTCACTGGGATGTGTCTCGTTTGTGCCTGTTTTGGCTTATCTTCTAAGATGTCCTAGTTTAAAAGGTTTTCTCCAGGAGAGATTCTAAGTACATACATCACAAGTGAGGGAAAGGTACCCCAGAAAAGGCCTTTCTTTATCCCTCCCTGAGGGAACCGCGAGCGCAATTCCAAGTCTTACCACTCCGTACAATCACGCCTTTACTTGAAGCCGCTTGAGAGCTAAAATTAGAAATAGAGGGTTACATTCAGAGCAAACATCTGTAGTTGAGGCTTCACAGGACGCTATCTTAGCTGTGTCCATCTCACTCAGGAGCACATCGTGACCACTCAGAATGCGACATTTTCAGCCAAGAGTTTCCGATGTAAATATAACACGCCTTCTCCAAACAAAATATAGAAAATACAGAAATTTCTGAAATTTTTCTTTTTTTTATGACTCTCTGCTTATGCTTGCTCACTGGGTATTACAGAAAGCCAGCTTACATGCCAAGCCATGAGCTATCTACCAAGCTGTAGCCAATAACAAAAGCACATAGTAATATGGAGGAAATTATTTTACAATGAAATTTTATATAACACTGTGCTGTTACTATATTATAGCACCAATATTCAATAATGCTATTTTTAAAAAAGACAAATTTTATTTATTTATTTATTTTGGTTTTCCGAGACAAAGTTTCTCTGTGATAGCTTTGGCTGTCCTAGACTCACTTTGTAGACCAGGCTGGCCTCGAACTCACAGCGATCCACCTGCCTCTGCCTCCCAGAGTGCTGGGATTAAAGGCGTGCACCACCACTGCACGGCCAAAAGACAAATTTTTTAAAAAGACAAAGCCAGTGGTGGTAGCACAAGTCTTTCGTGCCAGCACTGGGAAGGCAGAGTCAGGCAGATCTCTTAAGTCCAAGGCCAGCCTGGTCAACAGAGTAAGTTCCAGGACACACAGGGCTACACAGTGAAACCCTGTCTTGAAAAAAGAAGAAGAAGAAGAAGAAGAAGAAGAAGAAGAAGAAGAAGAAGAAGAAGAAGAAGAAGAAGAAGAAGATGATGATGATGATGACAAATTCAAACTCCACAAAGGGATTGAGAAAACTAAGAAATAATGACCTATAACCTTCCACTCTTTTTCTGTCCTCCATATAAACACACTAGACCACATAATTTACTTTTCATAGAATACACCAGAGAATTTTCCTCAGACCTCTACCCTCTCTGCACTCCCTTAGGAATCTCAGCACACCTTGTCTTTAACCACTATCTATGCGATGAAATTTTATAAAACTTAAAAGTATATTGAAAACATATTGTTCTTCAGGCTGCAATTTTTGGAATTCAGCACGTATCACAAATATTTACCCAAGGTGTCATATATTGCTTGACACGATTTTGAATTCCATACAATATTAGGTCATAAAAATGTATCATGGTGTCTTTGGCCATGTTCCTAGTCTCACGGTGGTTCTTCCACAACCCTCCGTAGTTCTGTGAGAATGTTATAAGAAGAGCACCAGTGGGGGGATGGAGAGGTGGCTCAGGGATTAAGAGGCACTGGCTGCTCTTCCAGAGGTCCTGAGTTCAATTCTCAGCAACCACATGGTGGCTCATACCCATCTGTAATACGATCCAATGCCCTCTTCTGATGTGCACGAAGACAGCATATTCATACACATAAATAATAAAATACCTTTAAAAAAAAAACAAAAGGCCAACAGTGGCCCTTCCTGTTTTCAATTTCTTTGTTTAAGATGTGAGTCCTTGTTCTCATGAGGCACTCTATCTCACCATCTCTCATCAACCATGGTCCCTCACCATGCACTCCATCTCACCATCCATCGGCAAAGAAGTCCACTGTCATTTTTAACGCATCTGTGGGCTAACCATACAATGTCATTCTTTTTGTGTTTGTTTTGTTTTTCAGATCTTTCGAGACAGGGTTTCTCTTATAGTCCTGGCTGTCCTGGACTCACTTTGTAGACCTGGCTGGCCTCGGTCTCACAGAAATCCACCTGCCTCTGCCTCCCAAGTGCTGGGATTACAGGTGTGCACCCACCACGCCCAGCGTCATACTTTTTTAATACACCGCAGTGTAGACAGGATTTGCACTCAATCCTAAACTTGAACAAATGAGAGTTTACTGGAGACCTAATCTAAACCCAAACAAAATACACATCACTATGTAGAATCTAAATGATAGAAAAAAAACAACTAACAATGGTCCACAATTGTCTATGTGAGTAGGTTGAGAAACACTGACTTAAGAAAATTAAACCTAGCCAGGAGTGACAACGCACATCTTTAATCCCAGCACTCAGGAGATCTATGTGAGTTCAAGGCCAGCGTGGTCTAAGGAATGTGAGCCAGGGCTACACAGAGATGCCTTACCTTGAGAAAAGAGAAGAAGAAAGAAAATCAAACCTAGCTTGCGTTAATAGCTGAGGTTTGCAGTACCAGCTACTAAAGAGCCTGAGGCTGAAGGATTAAGGTTTACGGTCTTCTAAGTCTACGTAGGGTGTTCAAAACCAGCTTGGGCAACTTAGTAAGACCCTTTCACAAATTTAACATAGTTTTAAATGGCTAGACATCCTAATGAAACCTACTATGTATAATTTAACAAAAATATTTTTTTTAGCAGCTATGGGCCCAGGGAGATAATTCATTACTTAAGCATTCGGACCTGAGTTCCATTTCGAGAACCCATGTGAAAAAGCAGGCCCTGGTGCCATACCCTGGTAATCTTAGCACCTGGGTGGCAGAGACAGGAGGGTCCCTGGGACTCAGTGGCTAGCCAGTCCAGGTGAACCAGGAAGTTCCATATCAGTGAAGCAATCCTGTCTCAAAAACACAAATTGAAAACAGAGGCAAGGCATATGGAGTTCCAGGCCAGGCAGGGCTGTACAGTGAGACTGTACAGTCTCAACTAAACAAAAGAATAAATTCAATTGGACGAAGGAGTTTTAAAAAGAAAGAATGATGGCTTTCACTCCTCCTTCTCCTCCTCTTCCTCCTCCTCCTCTTCCTCCTCCTCCTCCTCCTCCTCCTCCTCCTCCTCCTCTTCTTCTTCTTCTTCTTCTTCTTCTTCTTCTTCTTCCTCTTCTTCTTCTTCTTCTTCTTCCCCTTCTCCTTCTCCTCCTCTTCCTTCTCCTCCTTCTTCAACAAGATGTTTCCCTTTTTGTGCATTTTTACATATGTGCATGTGGTGTGCACATGTGTACACACGTGTGTGTACAGAGGTCAAAGGTAGATGTTGGTGTCAGGTGTCTTCCCCTGTGGCTGTCTGCCTTGCTCCCTGGAGACTTCTTTACACTGCAACAATGCTCATACCTACTGAGCCATCTGACGCCCAATCACTCCCTACTCCTCTCTTTAAGTTTAGGAAACATGTATCGTGCTTAAATTATTATCCTATGAATAGCCCTACAGAGTTAAAAGACTTTTTTTAACTTCACATCCATGATCTGAGAGAACATTTACAAAATAGGAATTGTTGGTTCCTTCACAGTGAATTGCCATGCTTTATTAGATTAGGATGGTCAGCCAAATGATTTAATTTATTCTATTATTTTGATTAGCATATAAGACCATGGGCTTTATTCTTGGATTCTCATACATAATTTGCTTTCATTGACCCTCCCTCCTCCCCCAACCACTCCCCATCCCTCCGTCTACTCTTCTTCCTTCCCCATGAGCCCCCTTCCTCTGTTAGGACACATGTACTCAATTACCTCATATTTTTATTCCTCCTCAACCCTCCCTTAAGACTTCTTTTTTTATCTGGGTGTGGTGTCACACACCTTTAATCCCAGCGCTCGGGGAGGCAGAAGCAGGCCAATCTCTGTGAGTTTGGTCTACAAAGAAAGTCCAGGACAGCCAGAGCTACAGAGAGAAACCCTGGTGGGGGAGGTTCCTTTTTTTTTTTTTTTTTTTTTCCTTCTTTCATGGACCCTTTTCTAGTTTCATGACCTACACGCCTCCCTCCACACAAGTATAAAAATCTGTCTAAGAGAGAGAACGTGCTGCATTTCTGTTTCTAAGTCTGATATACTTCACTTAATATTTCAGTGCTGGCCATTTTCTTGCAAATATCACAGTTTCTGTTTTTGGGGGGCCTAAGTCAAATTTTGTGTATATGTCACTTTTCCTTATTGATTCACATGTTAGCAACATCTAGGTTTTGTAGCTATTGTGAACAGTGTAGCTGTTTGTATAATTTCTGAAGCTAAATTGATTTTTATCTTCCCTTAATAAGAGCAAATTTTGATTTTTTTTTTTTAAATTTTGGCATAATTCTTTTGCCAGTATAATACAAAGCCATTTATTTCCATATAAACTTGGTGGGGAAATATTGCGTGCCATAGCCTGGTAGAGCTCAATGGTAGGGCACTTCCTTAGCATACATGAGTCCCTAAATTTAGTCACCAAGTAGCACAAAAGCACAAGATTCCATATTATAAAGCCAAGTACGTCTATAATGCCAGAACTTGGAATGTGAGATAGGAGGATCAGAAGTTCAAGGCCATCACGGGATACATAGGTAAATCCAAGGTCAGCCTGGGCTACAGGAGACCTGTCTCAAACAAAACAAGCTACCATCTAACCACCTCAGACATCTAAGCCAAGTACTATTTAAAAGTAAGCTTCAAAGGAAGCGCTAATTGCTTTAGGGGAAGAAAAGAAAAAAAAAAGCATTTTGAATGTCTATTCTTAAAGCTATTATCAGCTGCTGACTTGGGAGTCCTTCAAAGTGCTTTGCCAGCTAACCCTGTTTGCTGCTGCACTCTGTTCGCATGAATTTCCCCTGTGTATTTGGTGAGATGGCACATCATGAATAATTGGCAAACAAGACATACGGTAGCTGCGGTTCAGATTCTAAATATACTTTTTTAGAGATAAGTCTGTGCACTCCTTTGTAAGATATAGAAAGCAAACAGGCAAGAGAGAGAGAGAGAAAAAACAGTGCTTGTTAATCCTAAGTACTGTGTCATAAGCAATCGCCACCTTCTATTACTCAGTGTGACCTAACATTGTTCCTTGGGACCATAGGTTATCCATTCCTAAGGTCTCCACTTGCAGAATTATGACAGGAGAAACCGTGATTTTGGCTCGTATTTATAAACGTAAAAGAAATCCGAACCGAGCCAGGTTTTATCGGAGAGTCAGCTAAGGAGTGGTATATTTAATACAGATGCAGCGTTTCTTAGTGTTTTGAACAACAGTCCTTGCCTTTTACAATAAAAGTATAGTATAATACATATTGTAGTCAGCTGTATGCTATAACCCAGCTATACATTTTTGAGCCATAAACAAATGCAGATATGTAACTGAATAAAGAAATGACAAAAAACAAACAAACAAACAAAAAAAAAAAACATCTATTTCCACACTTGCGCTGAGGCACACAAACACACGGCATTAAAGGATGGGCCGTTACTCACCTTACATTCTTCCTGGCGAGTATCTGGTCCAAAGTGACTGAAAACACCATACATAAAAACAGAAGTGAAAAACTAAACAAGAGTTTCCTTCCCATCAAGAACTGTATGTGTCCTCAAACCAAGCACATCTGTCAATTCATAGAGCAAACAGAGCAGAGGCTGGACTGTTCTTGCCAAGTGACTGGCAGCACCTTCAACCAATAAGGTTTCAAGGATGCACTATGGGGGCGGGAGGAGAGTGAGACCTGACAACGCTCGATCTGGAGCACAGAGTTAACCCATCATTTAGCTTTTCAATTATTTATTGCGTTTAATAATTATAAGAAAGCAGCTTTTAGAGAAAATGCATTGCTAGTAAGTCTTTTTTGGAGGAAGTTGTACTATGACTGTTGTTCATCTCTTCAGAAGGTTCTCACACTGCTTTCAGAAAATGATTACTTTTTTTCTCAAATCTACAAAGTGTATTTTTTCCAGACATTTTTAGGTGAGTTAGTCGGTAAAAAGCAATCTCTAGAACCTACGTATATTTCCACATGTGTCCTAGGTCACAGTTCTTTGTAATATGCAAACATTCCAACCGCCGAGAGGACACGAGAGGGACCTTGATGCTTTGGAATTCCGAGCTGCGGAAGACACGCCCAGTAGGATTGGTTTGAGAGCTTCTGCTCTAACAGGCAGGCAAGTTCTCCCTTCTGTGCTGGTTTTCTGCAGAACAGGGACAGGAGTGTTTAAAGAATTGCCTCAGAATTCCGGGCGGTGGTGGCGCACGCCTTTAATCCCACCGCTTGGGAGGCAAAGGCAGGTGGATCTTTGTGAGTTCGAGGCCAGCCTGGTCCAGGATAGTCAAGGCTACACAGAGAAACCCTGTCTTGAAAAACAAACAAACAGCACTCGGGACTCAGAGGCAGGCGGATCGCTGTGAGTTCGAGGCCAGCCAGGTCTACAAAGTGAGTCCAGGATGGCCAAGGCTACACAGAAACCCTGTCTCGAAAAACAAAAAACAACAACAACTACAAAAAGAAAAACAAAAACAAAAACAAAAAAAAACCAAACAAACAACAACAAAGAGTTGACTCAGAGGGGAAGACAACAAAGAATGAGCACAACACAATGACAGCGTGCTTAATGATGTCAGAAGAAAACCCAGAATTTTCTATGCTGTTATATGTTAGGCCAAAAGGATTCTGGTGAAGATGAAATGAAAATAATAGACAAAAGCCTCTTACATTGAGTAATCCCCATCCTCACCCCACAAAGTCTACAAAACAAAATCCAGAAAAGTATTACACTTAGAACACCCATAATAAAATTCCATAACACGGTAAGTCTTCTGAAATGAAGCACTGGCATTTTTGGCACTTCATGGACCTTGACCCTTTTGTTCTGTTTTGTTTTTTCAAGACAGGGTTTCTCTGTGTAGCCTTGGACTGTCCTGGACTCATTTTGTAGACCAGGCTGGCCTTGAACTCACAGCCATCCGCCTGCCTTTGCTCCCAAGTGCTGGCATTAAAGGCGGGTGCCACCACACCCGGCGACCTTGACACTTTAAGTGGGAAAATAGTATTTGTAGAAAAAGGCTATCTTTAATTTTTTTAATTATTATTTTATATATTATGACTGTTTTGCCTCCACCTGTCTGTGAAGTACATGTGTATAGTGCCCCCAGAGGCAAGAAGAGGGCCTTGCATTCCGGGAAAGGAGTTACAGATGGGTGCTGGGAATTCAACCTGGGTCCTCTGGAAGAGCAGCCAGTGCTGTTAACCACTGAGCTATCTCTCTCACCTGAGAAGGGCTGTTTTTAAATAAAACTCCAGAGGGACAATTGATTTTAGGGAAGCTGGGAATTTGTTCAACGACATTCACGTTTTCTTTGTGTGCTGTCTTCTCACGTGGCAGGAAGCACCATTTCTGAAAACAACGAACAGAAAATAAAGCAGAATAAATGGGGAAGGAGAGAAAACACAGAAAGGAAGGATTGTGCTAATAAGTTAATAATAAGTCGAGTGGGCTAGCACACATCTGTTTTCCAGCACTTGGGAGCTGGAAGCAAAAAAAAAAAACAAAACAAAACAAAAAAAAAAACCACAAGTCTAACTTTATCCTCAGCCACACAGTCAGTTCAAAGTCAACCCGGGCCACGTCAGACACTGTCTCAGTAGTAACAGTAGTAGCAATCACAATCATAACTTTAATATATTTTTTGTGCCCTGATCCATTTCTACTTTCTCTCATACACACTTTTCTGCATTCTCATCTTTCATGCCTCCACGTCTACCCTCCATCTCTGCTTTTATCTCCTTGGTCTTTTCTTGCAAGTAGTAAAGCAGGTTTGCAAAGCAGGAATTTAGTCTCCTATAGGGTTGACAGATGAGCTATATGTCTTAGTTTGGATTTTGTTGCCATGAAGATGTGGGGCACATGGACTGTGCCACCCAGGAAACTGGCATGGAGCTAGGATAAAGTAAAGACATGTCCAAACCCTGCACCAGTGCCTGGACACCCTGAGGGAGGAAGTTGATCTTGGAACTGTGGGGGCAAAATTAATGCCATATCCTATATGCAATTTATGTTCTGCAATTAACGATGGTCTGTGTGAGAACTTGTCCTCTGCTAGCAAGAAGGACCAGCTGGTAAAGTGCTTGCTGTGCAATCATGAAGATTCAAGTTAGATTTTGAGAACCCATGTATGAAATTGGACACAGAGACTGATCCTGTGACCTTAGGGTGTGGGAAGCTTGCTGGCCAGTGTTGCTTCTGTGCAAGTCCCAGGCCAGTGAGAAAGCCTACCTCCAAAATCAAGATGGATGTCACCCTGAGGAATAGGAGCTGATTATAGGCCTACACACACACATACACACACACACAAACACACACACACACACACCATACAGAGATAGTGTATATAAAATCATTGATTTTTTATTTATCAGAACACTAAATTTCATTGAGTGGCCTCAATTAAATGTAGTAGTTAAATCTGGCAACCCCGGCCCTAGGGAGTTCTCTGCTACTTAACCTTTCACCTGTTTATACAGGTCACAAGGAAGTTGCTGGAATCTGAGTTCTGACTCTGTAGGTCTAGGTGGGGTGAGGCGTCACAGAAGCTGCTGGCTCAAGGACTGCCCTTCAAGCAGCAGCTTGAACATTCTAGTAGTCATGTTAAAAAAGTAAAAATAAATGTGAAAATCACCTTTAATGATAATTAACTTACTATATCTAAAATACTACCGCTTCTAGTTTTAAGATTTTTGTTTTGTTTTTTCAAGACAGGGTTTCTCTGGTAACAGCCCTGGCTATCCTGGACTCACTTTGTAGACTTGAACTCACAGAGATCCACCTGCCTCTACCTCCCAAGGGCTGGGATTAAAGATGCCACCATGCCTGGCTAGTTTTAAGATTTTTTTTTTTTTTTTTTTTTTTAATGAGACACCTGACATTCTTTGTTGGCTAGGCTCAATTAGGACTTATCAAATTCCAGGGGTTGAGTTGGCTAGCCTTGTCACATAGCCTCTGTATTGGAGACAAAGAACATCACCAACTGCCAGAATCCAGTTGAGAGGAGGTATAATCCCAAATCTATCATCCCCACTGTGATGATGCTGGTTCTGTGACTGCAGACAAACTGTAGTGTTAACAATCATTTATGGCCAGGTATGGTGGCGCACGCCTATAATCCCAGCACTCAGGAGGCAGAGGCAGGCAGATCTCTGTGAGTTTGAGGCCAGCCTGGTCTACAAATCGAGTCCAGGACAGCCAAGGCTACACAGAGAAACCCTGTCTTGGAAAACAAACAAACAAACAAGAAACCAAACAACAACAACAAAAGAATCATTTATAAACTATGCTTGGGTATCATTCAAGCTCCTCTGCACAAAATTGATAGTTTTTAAATCAAGTATTATGTGTCTTGATGATCCAAAACATTTTACCAGATCACTCTTCTTGTAACAGAAATACCCTCCTACTTGGTTAAGGATATTACAAGCAGAATAATTAATACCTACCCGGTTTCACAAATTTTAGAATAGAAGTCACACTTAGGATGCGATTGTCTGAGAATAGCGCATCTTGTGACTTTGCAGGAGAAAAACAGTAGAAAAATGTTAATTAGCTGTCTTGCAGGCTGAACACACTCGGGAATGGCCTGGCCTGGTGTATTCCTGCCTCTCAGATTGCTTGGGAGTTTTTGTCAAGAGCATGTAAAGTCGGAGCTGTAACCCACTTGCAGCTGACATTTTAGCCTTCCCGTTTCAGAGATGGTGGCAGACAGCATAAGACTCCTGGGCGAAAGACGAAGACTTTATGACTCACCGCCCACCAACTACGGGAACACCAACTGCCCCTGTGTCAGTGTCCCAGCTGAACAGACTGAGGAGCTAAGACCTAGTCGGAGGAGGTGAGTCACCGGAAGTGTTATCACCAAAGGGCACTTTCCAGCCCAGACTCTCTCACTCTCACCTTCACTCTCTCAACACCTTGGTCTCTCACTCTCCCTCTTCCAGACCGCCGTGAGATGAAGCAATCTCTGCAGCCATCCTGTCCCACTGCCACGGTGGTCCGCCTCACTAGAGACCTAGGACAGCAGAGCCAATCATCTGTGCCTGGAACTTCTGAGACCATGAGCTAAAAAGAAAACCTTTCCTGCCTCTAGTATTTGGGCGTTGTCATGGTGATGAGGCCCTGACTAACCCCAGGAGCCCATCACTCATAGTGTTTAGGAAACCCATCTGCTCTTAACTCTGGAGGGAAAGTGGTGGTCCATGCCTTTAATCTCAGCACTCGGGAGGCAGAGGCAGGCAGATCCTGTGAGTTCGAGGCCAGCCTGGCCTACAAAGCGAGTCCAGGGCAGCCAAAATAACATAGAGAAACCCTGTCTCAAACAAACAAACAAACAAACAAAAAATGCTATTATGAAATCTATTATTTTAAATGCTAAAAAATGAAATTAAAACAGCCCAGGTTATATTTGTTGCCCAGCAAACTGTTGTATAGCATGTACTTCTGACTCCTTGCATGCGGGGTGTGTGTGTGTGTGTGTGTGTGTGTGTGTGTGTGTGTGTGTGTGTGTGTACGCATCCAGAGTATATAATTCTACATCAAGTTCTCCTATCAATTCCAATCAAATCAACTTCTGATTTTGATTGGAATCAGGATAGTAAATCAAACAGTTACAAGCACTTCTAATTTAAATGTTAATGCTTCCTACTTTAGGTTTCTCTCGCACTTCCTGAAACATGGGTCATGCCTAAGATTAGTGGCAAGTACCATGGTCCAAGTTAAACTGAGACAAGTAGGCCTGTCCTTGCATACATTTGTCCATCCAGCAAACACTGATTGGCACTGGGCCAGACTGTGTTTGTTTTTGGTTTTTTGAGACACAGTCTCTCTGTGTAGCCTTGGCTGTCCTGGACTCGCTTTGTAGACCAGGCTGACCTCGAACTCACAGTGATCCTCCTGCCTCTGCCTCCCCAGTGCTGGGATTAAAGGCATGTGCCTCCACGCCCAGCATTGGGCCAGATTCTTTACTAGGAATGTAAGGGGGAAAAATCAAGTCAATCCAAACCAAACCAAGTCTGGTAATATGCAAAAATGTAAACACATGTGGCCAAGGCAAATGCTTTTAAAAAGCGTGCACAGCAAACCAGTAAACTTCTTGAGGCTCACTTCCACGTAGGTAAGGGTTGACAGAAGAAAGGAAGACAGAGTGGCAGGTATAAATAGAGGCGAGAGGTTTTGGTATGGGCTTCTGCTATTGGCACCATGAGAAAAGCCCTTAAATAAAACCTTTTCTAAATGATACATTTAATGAGATGACTGGAGACATGAAGTAAAAAGGGAAGCTCCAGGCTGGGAGTAGACTCTGACTAGGGCCCTAGAGAGAAAGGGGCCTTTAATAGCACTAAAGAACAGCTTTTACCTGATGCTTGCAGGGTCCCCAACTCATCAGAGACAGAAACCACTTTGAATTAACCAAAACCAAGCTTAATATGAGGAATGAGCTGCCACGTTATGGCACAGCGTCTGTGACGAGAGTGTAGTGGTCTGCTTGGACAGATGTTAACTAACCCATTTCATTTCAAAGAGAACGTTGCATATGCTATTTGGTAACAAATCTACGATATTATTTTATTTGTGTGTAAGGTGAGATCGTGTTCCATAGAGCACAGGCTGCCTAGGGACTTACCACGTAGCTGAGGCTAGCCTTGATCTCCACTTCCCTAGTCCTGCCTTGCAAGTCTGTGCCTAAAATATCATTTCCTGAATAATTAACACAAATTTGGAGATTTTAGAATAAGGCCACTGAATAAATGGTAAAAATCCATGTGAATATGTGCACTTCATTCTATCTTACATGAATTGACAGTCGACCCTCCGGGTCAGATGGACTCATGTGTAGCAGCTCATAGTCAATGACTTCTGGGACCAACAAGAGAAGAAAGCTTTTTTTTTTAACCATCATAGGAAAAAAAAATTGTCATTTTGTGTGACTGTAGAAACCTAGAGCCCCTCTTTTGTTTGTTTCTCCCTTTCTTTTCTTTTCCTTCTGATTATTTTTTCTTTTAAGAAATTTGTTTTTCATTACCTCTTTTCGCCAATGAACTTCTCACTAATATCACATGACCACCTTTTTGTATATTTACGTTAGTAGCGTCACGTTTTTAGGTTGTGTCCACACCATTATTGTTATTGTTATTATGTAATTCTGAAATATTCTTGTAACTCTTCATTTCACCGTGGACTTCGGGGGCTAAAAGAATCTTTCTCTGATCAAGTGGTTTTTCCTGCTGAACAGCACAGAGCTGGTTCATCTACTGGGGGGGGGGGGGGGGGCTAACCTCTCCAGGGAAGGACTTTCGAAAACTTAATATTCCATAGCAGGGAAGGAAATTACCTTTCCTATAAAGGCCCCCCGCTGAAATTGAAGCCTATTTTCCTTTGTTTGGTTCTTGGACAAGCTAGAGAGCACCTGGGGGTAAATTTTAATGTGCATATTAAAATGAGAGCTCCCTCTGGGAGTCTCACAAAGGGGTATCAAAGAATCGCGTTGCCAATCCCCCCTGGGTCCTATAGAGGTTTAATTATAACAGGACTTTTACAGATCGGGCCTGAATATTAGTTAGATTACCTGGCAATGCAGACTTATTTCTTTAGCTTCTCCTTGGAGTCGCTATGAGGATAATTGCTGCACCAAATGGCAGCTCAAGCACAAGGATAAGAAATTCTATTCATTTGGTATAAAGGGGAAAAAATTATGTTTAATAATTTAATCAGGTAAAGCGAAGCACTCGGGATTATTCATCAGCCGCCGTTACACAGAGCACAGAATCAGGGGGCCTGCCCTCGCTGCTTCTGTATTCTGCCTTAGAGCTGTTATTTTAACTTGTCACATTTCCATAGCAACTGCTACATCACTTTTTATAGTTAAAGCAGTCGGCGACATTTCTAACTGCATTAAATGCTCCGATATTAATTGTCAACACCGTTAAAAAAAAAAAAAAATCGGCTTTTTCTCCCCAGAGTATAAACCTTCTCCCTAGTGTGGGCAGCAGCATCCTTGACCTAAATCTCACCACCGGATGGAATTTCTCAATACCAAATCTTTCTTCTTAATTGGGGAAAGGCAAACATCTGAGAGAACTGAAATAAAAATGTTGCTCCACACTCCTGTGCTGCTGAGGAAGAGGACAAAGGGCAGGAGCTGCAGAGGCTGAACCCGCCCTGCCCACTCACTAAATGGCCCCAGAAAAGCTCAGTGTGGAAAAAGGAGGGATTGTGAGACCGGGGCATGGTAGCCTGTGATGCCTCTCAGCGGGAAGAGAGGCCTTCTGGGAAAGAACTGGGGAAATGTTCAGAGCACGAGCTGCCTGGGTCGGAAGAAAAGAAAAAGCAAAGTATTCTTCCTAAATTTACCACCGGCGTCAGCCCTGCTGAGCTGGCTGGAGAAGTGGAGATACACAGTTACCATAACTAACTCCTCCTGGCGGGAAAACATCAGTAACCAGAGAAGCCTATTAGCTCCCTTTCTTGCCCTTGCCACATCGCAGGAGCCCCCATATCAACTCCTGTGTGACCTACGGGGTGTGTCTCCTGGTTTGGTTTGTTTTCTTTTCTTTTTGTTTTCATTTGTTTTTTGTTTGTTTCTTTGTTTTTTTAGTCTCTAATAACCCAGAAATGCTGGGCAGCAAAACCCCAAAGAAAACACTTATAACAACTACATCCGCTTAGTTCTAGTTGCCCTGGATATTTTACAGCTTAGTGTTGGTGGTTGCTCTGGTGTATTTTGATGCTAATTACCACTTGTTGTCTCTGCCCCACCTAACCTGTTTGACCAATAAAAGGACATCACACCTGGGCAGGGCAAATGGGATAGGCATGGCTAAGGTTCCAGGGCTTCGGGAGCCATCATGGGTTAAGTGGAAGAGAAGCACATGGCTGGCATGGATGGAGATTTGGCTCAGATGAGGAACATTTTGCAAGTATTTGGGATTATGGATGGGGGGGGGTGTAGCTTGATAGAAGTTATTAGAAGTAGATGGCATGCTATTGGGGCAGGGATTCCATACCTGCCCCACTACAGAAAGTACTTTAGAGGACTAATATGTGCCTTGCCCCAGGTTAACTAAGGCTATTTATTTCATTTTATTTTATTCATTTTTTTTTTAATTGAGGCAAGGTTTCTCTGTGTAGCCTTGGCTGTCCTTGACTTGCTTTGTAGACCAGGCTGGCCTCGAACTCACAGCAATCCGCTTGCCTCTGCCTCCCGAGTGCTGGGATTAAAGGCATACGCTACCATGCCGGGCAACTAAGGCTATTTATAACAGGTGTCTGTGTCTTGATTGATTACTAGCAGGTTAGAAAATACTGCTGTAATAAAAATTATAGGCCTAATAATAAACATTATTAGGTCATGCTGGTAACAACCACGACAAATTGGCACCCAACTAAATTCAGGTATCCACACCCTTGAAAATTATATCTTGTTGTAGTTTGACAAGGGGGAAATAGCTCCCATCCATGGGCCAGATCATTTCACAGGCACAGCCCCTAGCTACCTGCTAGCTCAACTCTCACAGAGCAGAGATGGCTGCATACACGTGGCAGGTTGGAAAGGTAGAGCTAGGAGGCTGGCAGCCTCATAAACTGGCCTGGAAAACGGAGTTAACCACCTAGAAAAATAATAATAAAATAGACACTGCTATGGTCCCTCTCCAAGGCATCATGGCAAAGGCTCCTGGATCTTCTTTTGGCTTTGTTTTGGTGTTTATGAATTTGTTTGCAGTGGTCTTAGTGATAGCTAAAAAAGTTCAGGGAGAAAGGCAGAAAGCCAAGAGATGTGAAGCTCAGTTACTGGCCACAAGAAGGGAAGAAGGAAGAAGGAACCCAACTCTTCTCCATAGGACTGAGATTCAGAGCTCCTTAGCTGCAAGGTGTTTGTCAGCTCTTTCTGGAAAGGGTTCACCAAAAAGGCATAGCAATAGCCAAGTTCCAAGGAACGGTGGAATTTGGCACAACTGACCCAAGGCTTAGACTTTTCTTGTTTCCTTGCTTGAATTTTGCTTGATATTTCTGAAGATTTTGACTGGGACTGAGATGGAATATTTGAGCAAGGTGGTGGCGGCACATGCCTTTAATCCCAAAACAATGGTGACAAAGACAGATGGAACCCTTGAGTTGCAACCTGGTCTCCACAGGGCATAACTCCCTGCTGAGAAGATAAATTTCTTACAGAGACAGCCTGTACGTTCCTTGTTCTTTTTTTTTTTTTTTTTAGACAGGGTTGCTCTGTGTTATCTTGGCTGTCCTGGACTCACTTTGTAGACCAGGCTGGCCTCGAACTCACAGCCTGCTTCTGCCTCCTGAGTGCTGGGATTAAAGGTGTGCACCACCACACCTGGCCTCCCTTTTCTTAATAATAGATATGTCCTTACTGATCTAAAGGATGGATACACATCAATCTTAGGTTTGTGGAAGGTAAAATGAGGTCCCTGTACTATAGAAGACCAGCCAATCTCCTGGAAAGTGGAATGTCCACAGGAGAACTGGTGCCAAAGGGTAACTGGCCTAAAAGATATTGGTCAATGTAAACCAAAATTGGACGAGGAGATAGACATGCAAGCTGCATGCCCCCCACATTGAAAAGCCTTTGTATGCTGGGTTGAGGTAAAAACACCCACAACAAAGATTAAAAGCCAAGGTACAAGATGCCTAGGGTAACCTTAATGCCTTTTCTTTTGCTCAGGGCAACAGGCTTGTCTCTAAAATGGGATACATTTTCTTAGGAAACAGGTAGCAGCCTAACCTATACAACAAGCCCCATAGAGCCTAGAAAAGGACATTTATAACTAAAAGGTGAAAGAACTAAAAGGCAGAGAGAAGGGATGAGGCAAAAAACACCCACAACTGTAATGTCCAAGTTGTGAAATCCCCAAAGACCACCAGGAATAAGTCAGATGCAAATCACACATGGTGTCGTTTATTAGTCAAGCTCAGAGCCTGGACCATCACCTCCCTTGTGAGAAGGGAAGATGGTGGCCCCTAGTGTTAAGGGAATAGGGTTTTTAAAGGAAAAACTGTTGTGGCGGGGGAGGCTTTCTAAGCAGTTTCCAACCATAGCTGTTACATGATAGGTTAGAGGAGCCAAACCACAGGGGGAAATTTTTCATTTGCTCTGGTCATTGTGACCTGAAGCTCTGATTGGTTGGTCCCAGGTGCAAGCTCCTAGGAATGGTTGTTAGCTGTACATTTGTGGCTCTCCCTGGAAACTGGGGGGCAGGAGTCAAGTTCTCAGGCCCTGAGCACACAAAATGGCGTTGGTTTTGTCTCTACATAACAAATGTAAAAAGCCAGGTACAAGATGCCTACAGTATAAAATGGAAGTGTATATGTTTATTTAAAGCTTAATGACTTTTCTTTTGCTCAGGGCAACAGGCTTGTGTCTAAAACGGGAAGCTTTCTCTCAGGAAACAGGTAGCGGCCTGGCCTATACATCAGGTGCCATAGAACCTAGAGAAGGACATTTAGAACTATACAATCTTGTTTTGATTTCAATATGATAATAATTGTGTGTTCATTGTTAATGGTGATGTTATATTTCCTCTTTGAAAGAGATCAAAATGAAACAGACCTGGATAAAAGAGAGACTGCTAACTTAAGTCAGCCTATGTTTACATGAATTCAAACTTAGAACAAGCAGTTAACTTATATTGCTAATCCCACCACATGAGAATAGCTCTGAAACTGGCTGAGACATGAATGTCTATGCGTAGCCAAAGCTTCCTGTTGGTTACAGAATCCCCATAATTTATTATTAGATGCCATTCTTCCTATGACATGAATGAAGATTTACGGACGTCTTTCTTCTGCTCGTACAAAGAGCAGAGAACCATCCTTAATTGTTCTGTGCATCCTGCATACCTCATACATTTATAGTATTAGGACTATATAATACTTATAAGAAAGTTCATGTTTTCAGAATAAAAGAACCAGACACTGACGCTGGATCAGACCTGACAGGATTCATTCCTCCAGAATGCTGAGGTTCCAGCGCCAAGCACTTCAGTTGCTCTTCCTCGTCAGAAAAGGACAGCTTCAAAGAAGGCTCCTGACCCCAATTGGCCCAGCATTTCAGACTGTCCCACATAGGACTTATATTAAGCCTGGAATTTATCAACATTTAGACACTAGACCACAAATACTATTCCTAGCTTGTTTAACCATTTCCTCCGATTTTATTTGGGCCCCTATATAGGTATTATTTGCCCTAAATCAGCCGGAAGAAACCTTAAGAGAAAGATGCCCCTTTTCCTTTAAGGGGAGTTGGGTAGGCTTTTGGTTGCTTTCTTGGGCTGTAGATGTTTATTGTCATTGAGAGTTGGTTAAAAGTTATTATTGGTCTTATTCAGAGAGAAAATGAGGTTAGACTCAGGGATTTCTCTCTCTTCCTTTATCTTTCTTTCTTAGGTATAGAGATAGGTGTTGAAAAGAAAGAAAAGGGAATATTGAAATATATAGGGATGTAGCACAAAAAGTAGGTTATTGAATCTACTCCTCAACTTAAGGCCTTAAATGTTACTCACAAATAAGAATTTTGTATATTGATGTAAAATAAATTTAATTTTGATACATTGAAATAGAACTCAAATTTAATATTATTCTTCACACATTACATTTCTACTCCAATATGAGGTATTGTACACATACAACTCAATTAATACATTGTTTACTTCCAATACTTTGATAGTGCTATTGCAGGCCATTTAGGATAATTTAGTAATACAAGTCAATTGTTAGTTGATCAACTTATGGTTATGTCAAGTACAGGAATATACATCCTACATTTAACAGATAGATATAATTCTATAAGTAGATAAGGTAAAATAGTTAGATATGGTCTTCAAAAACCTCAGAGACTTACAGAATATGGTATTTTAAAATGTTTTTTATTATTTTAAAGATTCTTTGACTATCAGACAGGTTAACTCCTGGCAGCACCCAGCCTACCTCAAAGAAGATGACGATAAACTCTTTGTGGAGACAGCTTCTCATGTGGCAAAATAGCCACTGGGAAAAAATGTCCTTGCATCTGCCACAGACAAAATTCTGCCTAAAATGGGCAAGCTTGGATGCATGCAGAGCCAGCAGGCAAACACTGCCAAAACAGGGTAAGCAAGTCCTCAATGGTTCCTGAAGATGATGCTCCAATGTTAGAGAGTTCTGGGTGACTGTTCAGGCAGCAAATATCTCTGTCTTTTTTTTTTTTTTTTTTTTCTCCCCATTTTGGAAGAGTGCTAACCTGCACTTCCTGTTTACTCATGTAATTAAGTTTTATTCCTTCTCAAGTCTCTGATGGGGTTGAAGACCAGATAGTTAGTTTTAAAATTAAACTTAGTTGTTTATGAGTTAAGAAGATACTTTTAGGTCTAGATAAATATTCTTACGTTGATAGATATGAGCTTTGATAGATATTGATTTAGGTCAAAACTTTAGACTCACCAAGATAGAATAGATAATATCTCTTCAAGGTTGCCAGATATCTTTTGATTAGATATTATGTATGTGAGTCTTAACTATTGGTTTTTATAATTTTTCTTAATTGTTCTTACTGTATATAAAAAGAATGGCCTTTTTATCTAGACAGAAAAGGGGAATTGTTGGAGATTGGTTGGGTGTATTTTGATGCAAATTACTGCTTGTCGTCTCTGCCCCACCTGTACTTTGCCTAAGAGCCTAATCTGTTTGACCAATAAAAGGCCAATAGGCAAATAGGATAGGTGTGGCTAAATTTCCAGAGCTTGGGGAGACAGAGAGAATCTTGGGAGGAGTAGAGACTAGAGGAGAAGAGAGGAAGAAAGAAGGCTGTCATGGGTTAAGTGGGGAGGAGAAGCACATGGCTGGCGTGGATGGAGATATGGCCCAGATGAAGAACATTAGCAAGTATTTGGGATTATGGATGGGAGGTAGATTTATAGAAAATATTAGAAGTAGATGCATGGGATGAAATCCCTGCCCCACTATAGCAAGTAGTTTAGGGGATTAATTTCTGCCCTGCCCCAGGTTAACTAAGGCTATTTTAAAATATAACAGGTGTCTGTGTCTTGATTGATTGTTAGTGGGTTAGAAAATACTGCTGTATAATAATCATAGGCCTGATAATAAACATTATTAGGTCACACTGGTAACTTGACCACAACAGTTTAGCAACCTATTTTCCATCTAGGTTTCAATCATGTTTATGCAACATTCAGCTGAGCTTTTTAAACCCCTCAAAATCTGCTTCATAATTGATGTGAAAACAAGCATTATTTTGTTTAAGCAAGCTGCTTCTTTAAGCTCAGTTCCATCTTTATAAAACAGAATTAATAATAGAACCTATCACATAGATATTATTTTGTTTTTGTTTTTGTTTTTGTTTTTTTCAAGACAGAGTTTCTCTGTGTAGCTCTGGCTATCCTGGACCTGCCTCCCAAGTGCTGGGATTACAGGCATGTTCCGCTGTGCCCGGCGATAGGTATTATTTTGATGGTTAAAAATAAGTATATAAGTGAAATCCTTCGTATTCTGGGTGTTATCATTAAGAACGAGATGCCATGTAACTGTTATGCCCAAATTTTGAGACTTCCCCCCAACAGACCACCCAAGAGCAGAGTCCAAATACAATCGCAAAGAAGTCTTTATTGCAGGTTCGAATCCCGGGCCACACCTCCTATGCACTGACATAGCAGATGCAGGGAAGTGGCCCTGAGTCTCAGTTGAGAGGGGGTTTTTATAGGTTTTAGACAAAGAGATCAGTTTTACAGTATATGATTGGATGGCATTTGAGCAGAAAAGCTACAAGCAGGAAGTTACAAGCCTTGGCATTTCGTCATTGGGTAATAGGTGTAGGGGCAAGTTGACCTATAGAAAAGATTGTTTGAAGCAGTCATGGGGGCTTTATGAACTTTGGCCTGGCTTCTTCTAATTGATTGTTGCTATGTGCCAGACCACTTGCTGGTCAGCTTGACCTGTAGAGAGCATATTTGGACTTCCACAAAATTGTGTTGCCAGGGAATATTTTTCTGTTTAGACTAGTTGGTGGGTTTTGCTGGCATCTGGGTTCAACCCTTGGCCAGGTTTAACACAAAATGGAGTTTCTTTTTCAAAATGGAGTTTGTCTGGTCCTTACACAACAAATTTGTTATGGAGAGATTTATTTGGGGGAAGGGAAATGGAGAGGAGTTAGGGCTTGAGTGGGCCATGAGGGTAGAAGCAGAGAATCAGTAAGAGAGAGAGAGAGAGAGAGGAGGAGCGAGTGAGGAGAGAGAGAGGAAGAGAGGAGGCGGAGAGGAGCGAGAGAGGAGAGAGGAGAGAGAGAGAGAGAGAGAGAGAGAGAGAGAGACAGAGACAGAGACAGAGACAGAGACACAGAGACAGAGAGAGATATGATGATGATGATGATGGGTTTGTCCTTTTTATCCTGGGCTCCTGGGGGCTGCAATGACATCAGAGGTTGCTAAGCAACCTAGAGGCAGGCTAGTGGAGCTACCCATAGGCTAACACGTGGCCTAACACCAAACAGCCCTCAGATGCTGGTTGGATCATGCTGATGTAAGAAAGCCTGCTCTTTCCTTCGTCATATAGACTGAATCTCAAGACCTCGCTCGACTTTCAAGGCGTCTTTCTACAGCTCTCAACGGACATTGTAACAGCCTCCTCCTTTCATCCAAGACTCCCTGGGCTCCCACAGGCATTCTCTCAGAACAGCACAGGGAGCCATTATAAACATAGCTGAGATCTTGCTACACTCTTCCCTGAAGCCCTTCCATGGCCTTTCAGCATAAAATCAGGCCCACACCACAGTCCTGGCCAACAGGGTGGCCATGGCAGGGGCTGCTTACCTCTGTGGCTCTACCCTCCTCCGCTCCTGCTAGCTCACTGTCCTTCAGTGATGGAGCCCTTCCTTTCCAACAGTTCACCCTTCAGTCTGTGCCCCACGTTTGGTTTTTGAAGCAAGGTCTCATGAATCTCAAGCTAGCCTTCAGCTTGATATGCTGCTGAGGTTCCTGGCATGTGCTTGGCATGTGCACAGGTTGCTTGAACTTGCTTGGCTACAGTAATGGCAATCTTTGCTTCAGAACTCACACTGAAGATTAAATCATTCTTTATCTGTGGTCTGAAGAAAAAGAAAAAAATGAAGAAAAACAGAAAGCAAAAAGAGTAATGCAGTAATTAATCTCACTACTGAAAACAGCATAAGTAAACCACCAAACAACTAACGCTATATTTCCTATAGAAATTTAATTCATAACTAAAGGTGTTATAACCACAATATATGTGTACACACACACATGTATGTGCAAAATGTAAAGACATACAGAATTATGTCATTTAAACCTATAGCTCAGCTGGGTATGGTGGTGCACTCCGTTAATCCCAGCACTTGGGAAGCAGAGGCAGATGGATCACTGTGAGTTCGAGGCCAGCCTAGTCCACAAAGCCAGTGATACACAGAGAAACCCTGTCTCGAATGAACAAAGAAACAAAAACAAAACAAAACACAAATAAACCTATACCTCTAAAAAAATAATTTGAGGGCTAAGTTATATCAGGGGTGGGGTGGGGTGGGGGCTAACTCTAGGGGAAAAAAATCCAAGTTAAAGCTGGATGTGGTGGCACGTGCCTATAATCCCAGCACTCAGGGAGGCAGAGGCAGGTGGCTCTCTGTAAGTTCCAGGCCAGCCTGGTCTACAAATGGGATTCTGGTACAACCAGGACTACACAGAGAAACCCTGTCTCAAAAACAAACAAAACAAACAGCAACAACAAAAATCCAAGTCAAGTCTGTGAATATTTGCATACTAATTAAAAAGACTGATGCCGTACTCAATAATCTTCCTGCAGGAACAATACCCAAATGGCTTTACATGATGATTTACTAAACTTTTAAGAGATAAATCAGCTACAGAGATGGCTCAGTGTTTTAAGAGCATTTGCTGCTTTTTTTCAGAGGACTGGAGTTTGGCTTCCAGCATCCACAGGATGGGCGTGGCTTAGGTAGAGCCCCGAAGACTACATGTCCTGAGGATTTCAAGCGGTTATGGAGCATGGCTCTGCTTGTTGCCCTCACAGTCACCATATCCCTCATAATGTATGAGTTGTATGAAAACTCTTAGGGCCTTCCAGCCCCTCACTGGGCAGTGTCATTGTCACTTAGAACAATCGTGATTGATATTTTCCAAGCATTGCTGCTGGAGCAGATTAATGACTCATCCACAGCCCTCAGAAAGAACTTAAAGATGTAGTAGATTGTTAGCAATGGCCATCACCCTTAGAAAGCATTTGGAGAAGTAGATTGTTAGCCAACTTAGGCTAAGATGTTTTTGTTAGTGGTTCTGATGTAGAAAATCTTAGGGACAAATTTGAAGTTCAGAGGCAGCCTTTTTCTATTCACTAATTTATTTAATCACTTTATAGCTAATCAGAGCCTCCTCCTTCCTCTCCTCCTAGTCCCACCCTCACACTTCCCTCCCCCTATCCCTCTCTCCCCTTCTCTTAAGAGCCCCCTTTCCCCCATGGGTACCAATCTACCTTGGCACAGGCAAGTCACAGCAAGACTAAGTGCATCCTCTCCCACTGAGGCCAGACAAGGCAACCCAGTTAGGGGAAAGGGATCCAAAGACAGGAAACAGAGTCACAGACATCTTCTACTCCAATTGTTTGGGGACCCACATAATGACCAAGGTGCACATCTGCTACATATATGTATGGGGCCTAGGTCTAGTCCACGTATGGTCTTTGGTTAGTTGGTTCAGTCTCTGTGAGGCCCTGTGGGCTCAGGTTAGTTAACTTTGTAAGTCTTCTTGTGGTGTTCTTGATGCCTCCAGCCCTTTCAATCCTTCCTCCTGTTCTTCCACAAGACTTCCTGAGCTCCGCCTATTGTTTAGCTGTGTGTCTCTGCATCTATTGTCCATCAGCTGCTTGATGAAGCCTCCCAAAAGATAGTTATGTTAGGCTCCTGTCTGCAAGTAAGCAGACTATAATAGTGGCAAGGGTTGGCTCTCTTTCATGGGGTGGGTCTCAGGTTGGGCCAGTCATGGTTGGCCATTCCCTCAATCTCTACTCCATCTTTGTCCCTACACTTCTTGTAGGCAGGATACATTCACATAATTACAAATAAAATAGGTGTTAAAATATAAGAACCATCCAAATTTTACCTGGACCCTCAGAGGTGAAATAAGAGAATGTTTTCTCAATGAAGTTCAAGGCCAGCATGGTACTTAAAGCCAGAGTCCAAAATGATTCATGGCTCTTCAAGAAGTTATGGAACTTATCTCTTCTGTTTCTGGGATATGCTACTTATTTCTCTTGCTGGTTTATTTTCTTATTGTGCCTAAAAATTTTTAAGTATCAACCAATCATCAGTTGTGCAACTGAGCACGACACCTCAGTTCAGAGCTTGTCTTTTATTTTCAGATTTCTGGTTCAGTGCTGGGGATTGAACCTAGGACCCTGGGCATGCTAGGAGAGTTCTCTACCATGGAGCTATATCCCCAGATCTTTCAGTTGTCTCTGATGGAGGATTTTTAATTTTAATGAGGTCAAATTCTTTTCCTTTAAAAAAAGTAATTTTCTTCTCCCAAGTTCAAATAAACATCAATTTTTGATTTCTTGGGAATTTCATTATAGATTTAAATTTTTAAGGTATCTAGGGTTTACTCATAGCATTAAGGTGATGATCCATTTTAATCAGAGAAACCACTTTTAAAAATTATTTTTCAAGAACTTGATCCAATAATTATACATACACACACATATATGATATGCAACAGTCAACCATTTGTGTGTAGAGATATCATTATGCTGGTCTTCATTAGTCTCAGAGAAGTCTCTAACATAGGAAGTACCCGCCGTCTACATTATCATGTCATTTGACAAGAGAAAGCTGAGGTAGCTGTGCATATATTAGCGGTTTAAGTAAGCTGTTTAATATATGCTTCACTTAATATATGCCTATTGAGTGTGGTGTTAAGTACATTAAAGTCTATTCTTAGAAACTTTATTATTATTCTTGTCTTTCTTTTCTTTTTCCCCCAAGACAGGGTTTTTCTTTGTAGCCCTTGCTGTCCTGAAACTTGCTCTGTAGACCAGGCTAGCTTCAAACTCAGTGATTCCCTGCACCTCTGCCTCCCATGTGCTAGGATTAAAAGTGTGTGCCCCTGCTGCCTGGTGCAAATTGCAAGTATATACAGCAAATGACTAAGTACATTCTCCATGTTATGCAGTTCTCTAATTTCTTGAATAGCATTGTTTTTTTTTTTAATCAATTGGCAAATATATCTTGGATCTCTTAAAGTCTCCAGCACCTGGAAATTACCATTCTGTTCTCTGCCTGTATTAACTCTTTTAGATAATAATAGTTATCACTGGGGGTCATAGGATCTCCTTTTGCAGATTCTTTGTCTTACTGATAGAAATAATTTACAGGAAGTCTCAGAACGAAACTCCAGGATAGTTTTACTGGAGTTTGAGAGAAGGGGGGAAAAAAAAAAAGAAGCAAGTTAAGTGGGCTCAAGATCTTAGCCAGTGTTCAGAGGGTGAAGGAAAGTTCATTATTGGAGTTCTGTGACCAGCTGGGTGGGGCCAGGTACTTAGACTGTCATGCTAGTCAGACTAGGATTTGGCCTGGGTCTAAAACAGAGAGCTAGGCTGGAGAGATGGCTCAGTGGTTAAGAGCACTGCTTGCTCTTCCAGAGGTCCTCAGTTCAATTTCCCGCAACCACATGGTGGCTCACAAACCATGGGTAATAAGATCTGGTGCCCTCTTCAGGCTTGCCAGAACACATGCAGGCAGAATACTGTATACACGATAAATAAATCTTAAAACAGAGCTGGAAAAGACAAAAGAAGTTGTGTGTTGAGTTCAAACTCAGAAAGTAGATAGGCTTAGTTGAGTGCCCGTGCTCAACTGTGTAGAATAAGGGGCTCTTGGCTTATTTCAGCACATCTCTGCCTCAACAGATAGTTGTTTCTTCTTAGCTTCTTTAAGTTGTAAGACAGGATTTCCTTATGACAGGAGGCTTCTGACCTTGTCTGGGCAAATGAAGTGCTCGTTGCTCACCTCAGAAAGGTGTTATCAACCAACCACTGGCTAGGCCATTTGTAAAGGGGGTTATAGGCCTTCAACTACGTATTTGTCTGAGAGAATGTCATGGTGGCCTTGATGCCTCCGAGGCACCTGTTGTCTACGTCATCACACTATTTGACTAGAGAAGCCTGAAGCAGGTATTCACATGTTCCCAGTGCTGCCGAGGAAGAAGCTAGCCAACGGTTCCTTTTATTCCCTTTTCCTCTGCCAGGCATTCCTAAGGTCATGTGCTCGTTATCTTTCTATGATTTCACACAGAGGCATCGCTTTCAGTATCTCTGTGGAACTTAGGTCTACTTATTCACAATTTTACATCCCTGAAAGTAAAACCGAACACATGCAAAACAGAGCATTTAATTTCCCCTTAAGAACATGCTTTTGAGCCGGGCGTGGTGGCGCACGCCTTTAATCCCAGCACTCGGGAGGCAGAGGCAGGCGGATCGCTGTGAGTTCAAGGCCAGCCTGGTCTACAAAGTGAGTCCAGGATGGCCAAGGCTACACAGAGAAACCCTGTCTCGAAAAACCAAACAAACAAAAAAAAGGTTTTAAACCAGCCGTGGTGGTGCACACCTTTAATTCCAGCACTTAGGGAGGCAGAGACAGGCAGATCGCTGTGAGTTCAAGGCCAGCCTGGTCTACAAAGAAAGTCAAGGACAGCCAAGGCTATTACGCAGAAAAACTCTGTCTTGAAAAACAAGAAACAAACAAAAAAGAATATGCTCTTTCTAACTAGGTATGGTGGCTCATGCCTGTAATCGTAGCACTCAGGAAACTGAGGCAGGAATCGGTTCAAAGCCAGCCTGTACTACATGATACCATGTCTCAAAAAATACCCCAACAGGACCGGGTGTGGTGGTGCACGCCTTTAATCCCAGCATTTGGGAGGAAGAGGCAGGTGGATCTCTGTGAGTTCTAGGCTAGCCTGGCCTACAAAGTGAGTCCAGGACAGCCAAGGATATACTGAGAAATCCTGTCTCAAAAAATCCTAAATAAATAAACAAAATAAACATACAGTAACAAAAAATTGCTTCAGCATTTCCCAACTTCTCAAGTTGCTCCAGTCAAAAATCAAGGGGCGATAGTTAATTCACGACAACACAAAAGTCATAGCTCTCTTTTTAAACGTGATAAGAGACAATTTATTCCAGAGCCATTTTGAGTGACCATGGTCCTGAAACACGGAATGAGCTTACCCCAAATGCCATGTTCCAAAGTTGAAGCAATTTCATGATGCTTTGTAGTTTTAACAGAACAAAAATATCACACACTAAGGCAAGTTTAAGATAGGTTGGTGGGTACACCGGAGAGGTAGATACGTCAACATAGGCGAGCTTTTCTTTAAGTCCAAGAAGCTGTGCCATGACATTGTTTGCTTTTGGATTGGTGGAAGCTAGGTTTTTATCTCTTAGTCACCAGATGAGTTCCAACACAGAAGCCGGCAAGGAGGGCTAAACTGAGCTCAAGGTAAGGTAATTAGCCCGTGGACCTGCCATTCCAGTCTCTCCACAGCCAATCGTCTCCATAGGCAAACTCTTTTCAGGAGTCTTCCTTCTCACCCAAGATCCAGTCCTCAAAACTCCTGTTGGCTCAACTGCAAACAGTAAAGCCAGTCCAGAAAGATCAGCACTAACCACTGAGCTACACGTCACCATCACCTCCTAATTACACAATTATATTTTCCTAAGTAGTTGCCAGGATTCATCTCTTCTTGTCTCTTTACAACAACTAACCTCAGAAAACAAAAATCTTACTTAAGAATCTTTCCGCTTAGAACTTTAGAGTGGACTCTGTCACCGGGGGAGTTTTAGAAGGCTTTACTGTGGCAAAGTTCCGTGTCTCGGTGTAACACCCAGGCGTCCAGAGCCTGTTGCTCACTATTTTTCTTATCTCAGCTCTACTGACAGAGAACTACCCTTTCTGAAAGGATAGTATTCTATCCTAAATATAGGCTCCCAGCTCAAATGTAACCCCCAGCGATGTGTTCTTACAGTACCCTCTGCATTTTTCTATAACGTTTGTCAGTATGTAAAAATATTTTTGTATTTATATAGCCTGTCCCGTCACACCTAGAATAAACTTAACATGAGCAGAAATCTTCATTTTCTTAGCTGGCAAATCGCCAGTGCAAAGACATTCAAGTTTTTGTTAAGTGACTCAACATTCATTTCACAGGCGAAACTCGGGTTGTAAAGACACTACAATTAATCAAGGACTGTTTAAAGCTAAAGTCTAGCTGGTTTTTTGTTTTGTTTTGTTTTTCATCACTGAATCATTGCCTCACTAAAACTTATAGTCTACCGTACACCACGTTAACTGCCGGAAAGGCAGATTTCCTAAATACAGTTCAGGACTCCGCCTCTGAGAAATACTGGGGACCTCGTACCCGCCCCGTCCCCTCCGAACTAGCCCCGCCCCGCCCTGAGCACGCGGGGGCTTGTCCGGAACGCCTGCGCAGTGAGCATTTAGCGCAAAGATTTCTGGGATTGGTAGTCCCTATTTTATCCTTGTCATTTGCCTGAAAAGGAAATAACAAAGTAAAAATAAGATGGTTTTTAATTTGATACAAATTAAATAAAATTCAGACTGTGTCTCAGAGAAGTGGAGGCACAGAGTCCTTTCCAAGGACTCCCCTCCCACACACACACCGGCACAGGCGCCGCTCGGACGGCCGCACAGGGTCCTGGGCTGGGCGGGGCTTCCCGCAGTGCCTTGTGGGTCCTTCCTGCATCTCCTCTCTCTTTCTCTCGGGCCCGTGGCGCCGGCAAGATGGGTGAGCGGTGCGGGCCTTGGCTGAGGGGCCGCGGGAAGGACCTGGGGCTCGGGGCACAGTGCGCCGTGGGGTGATAGAGCGGGGCAGTATCGGGGCGGAGGCTTGGTGAAGGAGCGCTGTCCCGCGGGCACGTGGCGGTGCGGAAGCGCTCATGCGGGCCAAGGGCCGCTTTCCTCGGCAACCGTAGCTGGAAATCGCACCGGGAATTTAGCTTAAACTGAAAGGCCCGGGCCGGAGTGTGTGCATCTCTGAACTTGCTAGGAAATTTCGAGGGTAATTAAGCCCACTTGTTGAGACGAGCCACAGGATTGGCGTAGAAGTTCCTCCAGCTGAGGCTCGGGAGTTGAAGCGCGCGAGTTGGCGGAGGATTCATTGATGTTTTATTTTCAGGCAAGTGTCGTGGTCTCCGTACTGCCAGGAAGCTCCGCAGTCACCGACGTGACCAGAAGTGGCATGATAAGCAATACAAGAAAGCCCACTTGGGCACAGCCCTGAAGGCCAATCCTTTTGGAGGTGCCTCCCATGCCAAGGGAATTGTGCTGGAAAAAGTGTAAGTGAAAGACTGCTTTCCAAAAGCGTTTATTTATTGGCAACGAACGGTTTAAAAGTTACAAAAGATTCTGAGGCCGTGTTAGGGTTTTTAGGGCGAAAGACTGGAAAGTAACTTAGTGCTCGGGATTAGATGACTATAGGTTTTAATTTCAGGTGAAGGAATGGGAGAAGACCATATGGAACAGAGGGAAGTGTTTAAGAAACTACCTTAATCAGCTGGTACATACCTTTTAGAGTTGAGAAAATGTCTTACCTGAAATACATTGACAAAAGTGGTGATTTTTATGTAGTTTAAACAGATTTGGAGGTTTTATTTCCTCGTTGCTGCTTTTTCTAGAAAACACTTAGTTGAAATCGTCCTCTGAGGGATTTGAGACTGGATTGAGAGCAGGAACTGTTTCTGCCTTCTTAGTAAATTGTTTTTTTCAGAAACATTGTTCGCTAACATGTGCCGATGATGTTGCAGAGGGGTTGAAGCCAAGCAGCCAAATTCTGCTATCCGGAAGTGTGTGAGGGTGCAGCTCATCAAGAACGGCAAGAAGATCACGGCGTTCGTGCCCAATGACGGCTGCTTGAACTTCATTGAGGTGACTCTCTTACTGCAATCTGTACTTTTGCTTGGGTGGGGATGGCATTTCCTATGTGTGTTTACTCAGTCTGCCGAATGGGTATTTTCCTTATTTGGCAATGCATTTAATTGCCACTGATACCTAAGATGGATTTTATTTTCTTTCAGGAAAACGATGAAGTTCTGGTTGCTGGATTTGGTTGAAAAGGTCATGCTGTAGGTGATATTCCTGGAGTCTGATTTAAGGTTGTTAAAGTAGCCAATGTGTCTCTTTTGGCCCTGTACAAAGGCAAGAAGGAAAGACCAAGATCATAAATTTTGACAATGCAAACACAGTAATAAACTTTCATATTCTGAAAATATTGTTGCTTATTTTCTGCTTTGAACTTACAAAAATATTTGACATTTATCCGTTTTAGGAGATAGTTGCTAAAATACTTTGTAGTGTGAGTGGGGCTTGTACTCAGACAGCTAGAGTGTAGAAATAAGTAAATTGGTCTGCAATCAGTGTCTTTATGTACGTGCATTGACTTTCTATTGCTACATGGCAGTTGTCAAGTTTTAACAGCAAGTATAGATGTCTAATATTTATGAAGGATCTAGTCGGTTTACTATAGATGTGACAGAATGGGGGAGAACTTGTTTAGCATGTACAAAGGCCCTAGGGGTCAATCTTCAGCAGATAAAATTGCCCCTAGCGCTATAATCCCAGCACTTTCGAGGCAGAGGCAGGAAGAGTGCTTTGAAAGGGGGCGGGGTGGCATTTGCAGCCCTGGCAATTTGTGATTTCAGAGATGGTTGTGTGGACTTCAGATCAAGGTAACATGGGTAGAAAGATTTGGGCAAGGGAGAGTGCATGCTTTCTCTAGTTAAATCTCTGGTGAATTTTAACCCCAAAAGCATACAATGAAAGTGACTGCTGAGGACCCAGCAGGTAAGGCACTGCAGGACCAAAGCTCAGGTCACAGGTCTCAATAGAGTGAAGGGAAGTAGCCCATGTTTATTTGTTGTACTTAATTGGCTCAAGCCATGCCTCAATCTCTGCAAAGCCTCACTGGTAAGTACCTCACTTTTTCAACCCTGCTGATCACAGGGTGTCAGTGTAATGCACAGATTATCTGTGCTAGAGTAGACCAGATCTAGTTGTCAATTTCATGCAGTGCTTCCTAGCAGCTGAGGTGCGTTTGGGTCCTCATGACAAGGCATGATCAGAGGCCTCGTGGCATTTGGCAGAGGTGTCTAGTATGGTGGTGAGTGGGGAATTATGACCTGCAGAACCCGGAGACTGCTATTTCTGTAGATAGCACCTGAACCTGTAAAATTCTCTGCAGAGAGTTGAAGGCAAAACAGCATTTTATATGCATTTCTTACAGGATTCCTTTTTTTTTTTTAAACCAGCTACACAGTCCCACAGTACAGTGGCTACCAAACTCAAAAGGCTACTCATACCCAGTTTGTAGAGCTGATTCTGATTCCTATGGTGCCCATCCGTGTTGGTGACCAGAACTAACCCTTCACACCCAACAGGAAGCTTGGGTCTCACCATGCTTTTTCTCTGAGCAAGAAGACAAGGGCACAGTGGTTTACACCCGTAATCCCATTTTGGAAGCAGGCAGATTGGATTTTGAGGCTTCCATGGGTCGCAAAGTGAAACCTAGTCCCCCCCAAAACAATCAGAAACAGTTTTCAGCCTCTTTTTTTAGAATGTAGAAAAGCGTTCTGAAATGTCTAGTTTCCATGTAAAGGGAAACTAGATTTTAAGAGTTTATACCTGCAGTATCAAGATTGAAGACAAAGAGGCAAAGTTTCTAAATGGGGACAAGGTGAGACTCCACGAACCAAAGCATCTTTAACTTATGCTGAGGTAGGGTTCTTGGATGTTCCTCCAAAAACGTTCATAAAAATGTGTGGGTCCAGGTTTTTAAACAAGCTTTTTGAAGGTAAGATTAAAAGGCAACAAGTATTTCTTGTTTTTCTCAGACAGTAGACTAGGCAGGCCTTGCACAGGGGTCCCCCTGCCTCTGCCTCCCCAGGTGCTGGGATTAAAGGTGTGCATTACCATTCCTGGCTTGCAACAGGAGTTTTCAAGTTACATATCCACTCCCTAAATTTAGAAGTAAGAGTCCTATTAAAACTAAGCAGGTTAGTATCTGCATAGGGTATGAAGCAGCTGGGTCTTCATCTGCTGTTGGTTGGGAGAGGCAGGCGGTTTTTGTTGTCCTTTTTTTTGACAGGGTTCCTCTGTAGCATTGGCTCTCCTGGACTTGCCTTGTAGACCAGGCTGGCCTCGAACTCACAGTGATCCGCCTGCCCCTGCCTCCGAGTGCTGGCATCACAGGCGTGTGCCACTGCGCCTGGTTTGAGATGGGCAGTTTTGTGTGAAGCTAAACAAGCACCAGTCGATCTTAGCCCTTAACCTCCCAGTTACACAAGTTACTGTAAAGCCTGTGCATAGATATTTATGGCAACTTTGTGACAGCCAAGAACTAGAAATAAATCACAGGAGAGGCCCCTAAATTGTGATAGAGTAAAAATGGCATATTAAGCCATAAAAACTAATGGGATTGGAGGAATGGCTCACTGACTAAGAACATGTACCATTTAGACCACCGGCGTCCAGCAGAACACAGATTCTTAAGATAGCCAAGTTAGTGTAACAGCAACTTCTGTGTGTATGACATCTCAGAAGTGCAAGAAGACAAAAAGGTTACATACTGTATGTAATTTAACTTTTACAATGAAAATTACAACATGGAGACATGGGCAGTGGACAGGGATTGAGATGGGGGTAGAGAGCCCCACGGAAAGGTTGATTGCTACCATCCCCATCCCACAACACACACCTTTCTGGCTGACCTGGAACTCAGCAGTGTCCACCTTGAGAGTGAGTACTGGAGTTAGGTGTGTTCCACTGTTCCTGGCCAAGGAGTTCTTCGTAGTGATAGAATAGCTTTACGGCTTGAGTATGTTGAGGTTAATACAACTCAGTATGATGGGATGACAAACCCACTCACAAAAGGAGAATCCATGTAGAGACTGGTAAATTGCAGGTCAGGTCTTTGGCCTATGGTATATCAATCAACATTCTATTTTAAAATATAGTCTGGCTATGAAAGTTGTCATTGGGCAAGTGAGATGAAGAATTAAACTAGACTTTCCAAACAACTCTCATTAACCTAAATTGTTAATATACATGTAACATTTGTGAGTGAAGCTGGCAGTGGTGGCTTTAAGCGCTTGGGTAGCAGAAGATGTCTGAGTTTGAGGCCAGCCTGGTCTACAGAGTGATTCCAGGACAGCCAGCGCTACACAAAGAAACCCTGTCTTTAAAAAAAAAAAAAAGTGAATGAGTAGTTAATTAATGAACCCATTATTTAATCTGTTTTAGGTCTGTTCTGTCTAGGAAAGGCCAAGCAGTTCAGAGACTATTCAGCTGCACCTTAGGTCCTTGGGAACCCACAGCAAAGGGGGCTTTTTTTTTTTTTTTACACACTCTCAGATAGCTCTAAGGTAATTGTCTCCTGACTTTCCACTTCTAACCATTGGTCTTTTTGGCCTGCGTTTGTCTTAAGCTGTTACCTTTTTTCTGCTTCCTAGATACAGGCTTGTGTGGGCCACCACATTGGTACGTGGTTGCATTCTTAAGTTGGGGACTTGAAGTGTCATTCTACTGTCTGGCTCAGGAGCCATTGCTAGTATCTGGCCACCTCATCTCATAAATTGGAATCACGTGGAACATAGGTTAAGTCCTATCACTTTCAAAATAATTTGCTCAGATAATTGCATCACTGAGATCAGAACAGTTGTTGGTCTTCCAGTGACTGCTGCTGAGGAAAGTCATGCCACTGTGAGGCAGTGGGCCCTGCTTTACAGCCAGTCAGCCACTTCTAGCCTCGCTCCATCTTGGGCCTTTATTTTGTGTTTTGTGGTTTTTTGTCTTTGTTTTTGTTTCTCTGTGTAGCCTTGGCTGTCCTGGACTCCCATTGTAGACCAGGCTGGTGTCAAAGTCACAGGGATCCACCTGCTTCTGCCTCCCAAGTGCTGGGATTAAAGGCGAACGCCACCACTGCCTGGCGCATGTTGGATCTTTAGTAAGAGTTTCTGTGCTGTGTCTTGTGAGGGAAGGTAAAAAATTTGTTTATATGAAAATATTGAAATGAAAATTACTGTTAAGAGGGCATTTTTAATACAGCTTTTTACTTTCACTTTTAAAATATTTTATTGTGCTCGCTTCGGCAGCACATATACTAAAATTGGAACGATACAGAGAAGATTAGCATGGCCCCTGCGCAAGGATGACACGCAAATTCGTGAAGCGTTCCATATTTTTGGACCCATATTTGTCACCTTGCACAAAACTCAAATCCAAGTGGATTAAAGACCTCAACATAAAACCAGAGACACTAACTCACTTAGAAGAAAAAGTGGGAAAGAGCCTGGAACATATTGGCACAGGAGACAACTTCCTGAACAGAACACCAACGGCCCAGGCCTTAATGTCAACCATTAATAAATGGGACCTCATGAGGCTGAGAAGCTTCTGTAAGGCAGGAGACACTGTCAAGAGAACAAAGCGACAGCCTACAGACTGGGAAAAAATCTTCACCAACCCTACATCTGACAAAGGTCTAATATCCAAAATATATAAAGAACTCAAGAAATTAAACACCACCAAACCGAATAACCCAATTGAGAAATGGGGCTTGGAACTAAACAGAGAATTCTCAACAGAGGAGTATCAAATGGCTGAGAAACACTTAAAGAAATGCTCAACCTCCTTAGTCATCAGGGAAATGCAAATCAAAACAACTCTGAGATTCCATCTTACACCCATCAGAATGGCTAAGATCAAAAATTCAAGCGACACCACATGCTGGCGAGGATGTGGGGAGAGAGGAACACTCCTTCATTGCTGGTGGGAATGCAAACTAGTACAGCCACTTTGGAAATCTATCTGGTGCTATCTCAGAAAAATGGGAATAGGGCTTCCTCAAGACCCAGCTATTCCACTCCTTGGAATATACCCAGAAGATGCTCCAGCACACAACAAGAAAATTTGCTCAACCATGTTCATAGCAGCCTTATTCATAATAGCCAGAACATGGAAACAGCCTAAGTGTCCCTCAGTAGAAGAGTGGATAAAGAAACTGTGGTACATATACACTATGGAATACTACTCAGCTATTAAAAACAAGGAATTCCCGAAATTTGTGGATAAATGGATTGAGCTAGAAATGATCATAATGAGTGAGTTAACCCAGAAGCAGAAAGAATCAAATGGTATATACTCACTTATATCTGCATACTAGCCCAAGGGGCATGTCCCACGAAAGCCTTCACTTACCAGGAAACTGGGACAGAGGGGAAGGCATCCTATTGGGACTCTAAATGAGAGACGCATGGGAGAACAGCAAAATAAAAGGATCCAGAGGGTCCTAGAAATCTACAAGTAGAACAATATAGGCAAATTTGGGCCCAGGGGTCCCGCTCAAACTAAGGCACCAGCCAAAGACAATACAGGAGGTAAACTTTAAACCCCTTCCCAGATCTAGCCAATGGTCAGAATATTCTCCACAGTTGAGTGGAGAGTGTGATGCGACTTTCTCACGTACTCTGGTGCCTCACATTTGACCATGTCCCCTGGAGGGGGAGACCTGGTGGCACTCAGAGGAAGGACAGCAAGTAGCCAAGAAGAGACTTGATACCCTATGAGAATATATAGGGGGACGTAATCCCCCTCAGGAACAGTCATAGGGGAGGGGAATAATGGGAAAATGGGGGGGGGGGAGGAATGGGAGGATACAAGGGATGGGATAAAAATTGAGATGTAACAAGAATAAATTAATAAAAAAAATAAATAAAAAAAAAAAAAAGAAAAAAAAAAATAAATTAAAAAAAAAAATAAAAAAAAAAATAAAATAAAATATTTTATTAATTCATTCATATTACATCTCAATTGTTATCCCATCCCTTGTATCCTCCCATTCCTCCCTCCCTCCCACTTTCCCCCTACTCCCCTCCCCTATGACTGTGACTGAGGGGGACCTCCACCCCCTTTATATGCTCATAAGGTATCAAGTCTCTTCTTGGTAGCCTGCTATCCATCCTCTGAGTGACACCAGGCCTCCCCATCCAGGGGACATGGTCTTTCCCTTTTAATAGAATTGCACACACATTCCTAATTTCTCACACACACACTATATATGTATATATTTTGTTTGGTATTGAAAGTGTTTTCATACAGCATATTCTGATTATAGTTTCCTGCCCTTGTATTCTCCCATACCCTACCCACTACTATTCTGTGCTTTCTGTCTCTAGAAAACAGGCCAATAAACTTGCACCTTTAATCCCAGTGCTTGGGAGACAGAAACCCTGGTCTACAGAACAAGTTCCAGGACAGCCAGGAGTACTCAACCGAAAAAGGAAAAAAATAAAGAAAAGAAAGTGAGCCAACTGAAAAAAATAATATAACAAAATAAACAGGAAAAAAAAAAAAAAAAAAAAAAAAAAAAAACAAGAGACACATGCAGAGACACAAATGCATGCCGAGATGAACATACACAAAATTGGAAACCATAACAGATAAGCAACAGACAAAGTAAAAAAATTTCCAGAAAAAGAATTAGGGCATTATGAAACAATATCTCGAAAAAAATTCCATTGATTTAATTTTGTGTTGGCCATATACTGTTGTTGGCCATATACTGTTGGACACCAGGCTTTCCTTTAGTGTGGTATGTATACTCTGTGAGAGACTATTTGAGAAAATATTTGCCAACTGGAGATAGATTCTGACTTAGGGATTGTGGCTCATGTTTACATTATCTGTTTGTGTTGGGACCCCATCTGGCTTGGACCTATGCATGCTGCCAGGCTCTATAAGTTCATATATGTGTCTGTCCTGCTCTATCTGCTGTGTTTCCTTGGTGTCCTCCAACCTTCTCTTAAGCATAATTCCCTGAATGCTGAGGGGAGGGAATTGACTAGGACATCCCACTTAGTACTGAGTGTCCCAAGTCTCATGCTCTGCACATTGTCTGGTTGTGTTCTCTGTATTGGTTCCCATATACTGCAGGAGGAAACTGGTGATGGCTGAGTGAGACAGCGATCCATGGGTATCGCAGAATGTCATTGGGAGCCATTTTTATTGCTCTAGTAGAGTAGTAGTGTTTGGATTTCCCCTAGGGCCATATCAAGTCTTTGATTCTTGAACCCTTAAGCAGTGTCCGGCATGGATTCTATCACACTAGGGTAGGTTTAAATCCCAGCAGATTGATTGGTTGGTTGCTCTCACAGCTTTTGTCCCACTATTGCACCAGCATATCTCGCCAGCAAGTTGCCATTGTAGACTGCAGGGTTTGTACCTGGGTTCATGTTTACTTCTCTCTTCTGGCAGTACGCAGAGTACCTTTCAGTACCATGAACACTAGTCAGTAGGGGTGAAGGCTCTAGGCAGGCACCAGCTCTACTTGGTGTTCAGTGATATATGTAGGTGTTGTCTAGCAATAGGACCTTTCCAATAGGCTGTGGAGAGCAACCAATGCCTTGGCAATAACCTGAGCAGTTTGGGGGTTCTGTGGAGCCTCTTTGGCCAACAACACAATTATATATAACCTGTTCCTAGCACTGGGCGGGAGGTGTTGGGCTTTTGTTTTTTTTTTTTTTTGTTTTTTGGATTTGTTTTGTTTTTTTGAGACAGGGTTTCTCTGTGTAGTCTTGGTTGTCCTGGACTTACTTTGTAGACCAGGCTGGCCTCTAACTCACAGAGATCTGCCTGCCTCTGCCTTCCTGAGTGCTGGATTACAGGTGTGTACCACCATGACCAGCTATCACTGGAGGTTTTACTTGGCTGAAAGAGAGGTCTAGTTAGGGCTTTGTCTCCCCATTTAATTGGTGAGTCCATTTAGATTTCTTTCATAATATATATATATATTTGAGTGGTAGGTTTCCATTAGAGCTCTCAAATGGCCCTTAGTGTTAGCTGTCCCTCCAAGTATTCCCTCCTTTGCCCTTTCTCTCTCCTCTGTTTAATCTTTCTGTTGCAGTCATGTTCCCAACTGCCATGTTTCTGTAACTATATACTCTATTTGCACTACCTTAGGAGTTTCTTCCCACCTTTCTGAGGAACAGTCACACTGATTTCTACAGTAGCTTTAGAAGTTTGCACTCCCATCGACAATGAATGTTTCCTTACCTCACGGCCTTGCCAGAATGAGCTGTCATTTGTTCTATTGATCTTGGCCATTTGATTTGTATTCCCCTGATACAAAGATGTTGTAATGATTATTTATTTCTCAGCCACTTATGTTTCATATTTTGAGAGTTCTGTTTAGATCTGTACCCTCTTTTAAAATTGGATTGGTTCCCTGATATCCAGTTTTGAGGTCTTTAAAATTTTTGAATATTAGCCCTCTATAAAATGTGTAATTGGTAAAGATCTTTCCCCATTGTGTAGCCTGCCACTTTGTCCAAATTGTGGTGTTTTTTGGCTTGCAGAAGCCTCTCGTTTTATGAGGTCCCACGACTAAGATAATATTAATTGATCTTAGTGCCTGTGCTAATGGTGTTCTAGTCGTTAAGTATTTTTCCTGTGCCAATGTGTTCAAGATTATTCCCCAACTTACTCTTCTGTCAGATTCAATGTATCTGGCTTAATGTTGAGGTCTTTGAGCCATTTGGAGCTGACTTTTTTTTTTTTTTTTTTAAAGCAATGCTTTCTTTTATTGCAAAACCAAACAAAAGCCCAAAGCACAATGCTGGTCATGAATTGCTTCAAAATATTGGGTAATACAGACGCCAACTGTAAAGAGGCCTGTGTCTGGAAGCAGCTAGTGGATGCCTGGACCCATGCCCGACAAGTGCAGGGCACCTTCTCTCCTTGAACTCAGAGACCCATTTGCTTCAGGTGTGGTTTGGACACAAATGGGGCATACATTGCTCTGAACCTTAGTGGAAATCTCTGATTTCTCCATTTTGATATAGACACCTGATTTTTGGCAAATGTTCATTGGTTTTTATATAAGCCCCTATTTCTACATGAGTCCAAGGCCTTTTCTCACACACTTTGGTTTGCTACACTAACCCTGTCTTTAAAAAATAAAACCAGCTGGGTGGGACTTTTAATCTCAGCATTTGGGAGGCAGAGGAAGGCCTGGTCTACAAAGTGAGTCTAGGACAGGCAAGGCTACACAGAGAAACTCTGTCTCAAAAAAACCAATTTATTCAGGGTGATAATTATGCTTCTATTTACATTCTTCTACATACAGTCATCCAGTTTAACCAGGGCTATTTGTTGAAGATGCTGTCTTTTTTTTTTTTTCTTCCAGTGTATACTTCTGGCTTCTCTATCAAAACGGATCTTCAATTCCATTCATTGATCAACACGTCTGTCTTTACGCCAATACCACTCTGTTGTTATTACGATAGCTTTGTAGTACAGTTTGAGATTGGGAATGGTGATAACTCTAGGAGTTTTTTATTCTTCATTAATGTTTAAGCCATCTTGCTTGTTTGTTTTCATGTGTGTTTCCATATGAAGCTGAGAATTGTTTTTTTTCTGGTTCTCTGAAGAACTGTGTTGGAATTTTGGCTTTAGCATGGTCATCATAAATGAAACTGACCCAAAGATTCTGGTAAATGTAGAATTGCAAAGTAGGTATGAAGCCCACCATCAGGGAGAAAAGAAGGGGACACAACCTGAAAGTTTAGGGATTCCAGTTTTCAACAGTTGAAAATGGAGCCGAAAAGTAATAGAAAAGGTCAATGAACAATACCTGTATCCACAGAAACAGATGCCATAATGTCTATAATTTGCTTTAAGATATGGAACAACTGAAGAACTACGTGAAGCAAGCATGACAAATATGGTTTGTTAATTCTGATCTGTAAGTATGTGAGGGATCATGCCAGTCTCCACTTTTATGTTTGAAAATGTCCATAATTTAAAAATTTCCAAACATCCTGATTTTTTAACCACAACTCTGGCTGTACAAGAACATCTGTACAGCTGCAGTGTACATGGACTATCAGTAAAACAAAGATGCGGGCAGCAAGCGACAGTTGCCATGTAGAACATTTACTTATTTTTGTTGCTTGAGTTTGGAAGAGTTTTGATGAGTTGACAGACCTGGCATTATGCAGCCCAGTATGGCCTTGAACTAATGGCAATAATTCTGCCTCAGCTTCTCAAATGCTGGGATTATAGGTACTGATTCACTTTTGTAGGTGAAAACCCACTGGTGATGCTCTACTGGATCGTAGTCATGGCTACTTTTTAACTGTTCTTGGCCTTTCAGCCTCTGGTTAATTTTCTCTCTATTATTTAAACACACACCCTCTGGCTCAGTGGTTACCTATATAATTCAAATATCCAAAAGATACTTATTGAGTGTGATGAGGTACCAGGCACCATGCAAAGCCTAGTAAGTGATAATCACCAAACGCCACAGAGCTGTTGAACTGTGGTATCCTGTTAACACATCAGACTGCTTTTTGGTAGCATCCTTTGTACTAGTAGTGGCCTTAGGACATGTGAAAACTTTGAAGGAAATCCAAGAAATTATCACAGAACTGTGGGTTTATTATTATGTAGGCTAATTTGAATGTAGAATACATCTGAGTTTGGGACTAGCACTGAAGGGCATTGGAAACAAGACCACTAGATGTCGCCACTGACAACATGAAAGGTAAAGCAAGGGCTTGTGATATTGTTTTAAAGAACACTACCAAACTGAAGAAGAAAACAGTAAAAACACTTATCAATACACCCTGTAAAATACTGAGGCATAATCTTACACCTGTAATCCAAGCGCTCTGGAGGCTGAGGCAGGAGAATTACCATGGGTTTGAGGCCAGGCTAGGTTGCATATTGATTTCTAGGCCTCCTCGAGCTGCAGTGTATTAAAAACAAAACATTAGCTGTAAAATAGAAGACAATAATGCCACAGTCCACAGACCCAGAGAGGCTAAGTAACAAGGAGGACTCAAGGCAGGATGCAAGGATCTCCCTGGGAAGGGGAACTTACAGATTTCACAGGTGAATTGGGCACGGGTGGGGTTAGGAACAGGAGTGATCAGGTGGTGGGAAAGGGAGAAAATACTGGGAGAAATGGTTGGAATTGAGGGTATTTTGAGGGAGAGGTGGAAACCCAGTGTGAAGGAAACTCCGTGGAATCTATGGGATCAAGAGTAACCCTAGCCTGTACCAGCCATGCCCTGTAACCAGTCGAGGCCTTAAGTGGAGGGACTGGGACACCAACCCCGCTATAAAACTTTCCACCTACAATTTGTTCTGCCTACGGTGTTCTGGGTCCAGATCTTAGCAGAATTGTCATCGAAGAGACAAGAGAGACTTTGGCGGAGCTTGGGAAGTTCTGTGTGGGAAAGGGAGGAAGAATCAGAGAAACTATAAGGGTCAGGGACACACATATCACAAGAACACAGCCACACAATCAACTGACGTGGACTCACAGAGATCCAGGAGCGTGTACGAGCATGACCTAGGTCCTCTGCACTTAGTATTGTGGGGATCCTGATGGTGGGAACAGGGGCTGTTCCTGACTCTGCCCACTTGTGGGACCCTTTTCCTTGTCTTGCCTCGGCCAGTCTTGATGTGATGCGCTTGGTCTTATCTTGGCTTGTTATGCTGTGTTTGGTTGATGGCCTGCTCTTTTCTGAGGGGAGGCAAATGGGGGGATTTGGGGGAGAGAGAAGGTGGGGAAGGAGACTTGGGGAAAGGGAAGGAGGGAAAACTATTACTGGGATGTAAAATATGAGAGAAAAATAAAATATAAAACAAGAAAAACCACTCCCCCAAACAAAAACTCAAACCCAAGGAGCAGCTTCAGACTAGAGTCAATGAGAGTGGCCAAGGCTGTGGACACAAGGACAGTTAAGTCCTCCTAGGAAAGTGGCCATCAACTCACTGGCCAACAGATTAACAAGGTCATGAGATGATCTTTGAAGGGGAAGGACCTAATCTGCCTGTTTCCCTTCAGATTTCTGTTCCCTAGAATTAGAAATCTGTATCACAAACCAGCACATACCCACGCTACCTCCACAGACATACATATCCTATGAAGTTTTACATATATTTGTATACAGGCCACTTGTACATAACCATGCTGCTTGAAGACAGCTCGTTCAGTGACAAAACCATGTATATGACAGTACACGCCACTTAGCCTAGTGTGCAGCAGGCTATACCAGCTTATGCTTCTCACCCATGGATGAGGCACCTAACAATGCTTTGTTTTTTAGAACAAACTCAAATCCCATCATTGAGGACAAATGGCTGACTGAAAGCAAAGTTCAAAACGAACAATACTTATTATGTGAAATACATTTGATATTTTCTTTTTGCTTTGGTTTGGTTTTTTGAGACAGTTTTCTCTGTGTAGCCCTGGCTGTCCCGGACTCGACCAGGCTGGCCTTGATCTCACAGAGATCTACCTGCTTCTGCTTCCTGAGTGCTGCGATTAAAGGTATGTGCCACTGTGACCAGCTTGGTATTTTCTTTTGAATGCGGTCTTTATTTGAATAATACTAATAACCAGCAAACTGATTTTCTTTGATTAAATATGCCTTCAGACATCCGACACACCAGAAACCAGAGGGTCTGAAAGGATTGATGACATGCCTCAGGCTTCCAGAGACATTAGCAGGTTTTCTCTAGGAAGGCCCCAGGTGAGAACTGAATTGTGTCATGGTAATTGACCAGACTCACTTGCCGTCCTCTACTTTATCATTTCAACGGACAGAGCATCATGATGGCAGTAAAGCCTGAAAACCCTGAGATGACTGCATGTAGCAGCAGAATTTTAAAAGCACTTCTCTCTTAGTAAGTGCAAATATAACATACAAAAGCAACTACTTTAACTTCTCAAATACCCTCAGTTGCTTTGCGGCTCTCTAGTCATGTGCAGATTCTCAGTGTGAGGGTACCGGCTCTTGTCATCTGGCCCCCGCTGGTGGGCAGCTTCATTCCTCACTCCTTCTGACAGGACACCGAGGATACGTCTTTCATCACATTTCTCTGCTGCAGAGCCTTCCTCGGCACATGCTTCCCATTCCTCCGCTGGAGCGTGCATCCTATGGTCCAGACTCTCCTTCCTGCCTGTCTCCACTGGACTACAGTGTTCTCTGGGACACGTATCCCCCAGCGCCGAGCTCAGAGTTTGGTATGTGAGAGGACCTTGGTGCATGTGAGAAGGCTGAGATGGCTCAGGGGTACAGTGTTTACTGCTACCTGACAGTGATGGTGCACACCTTTAATCCCAGCATGTAGGAGGCAGAGTTTGAGGCCAGCATGGTCTACAGATCAAGTTCCAGGACAGCCAGGGCTACACAGAGAAAGTCTGTCTAGAAAAAAACAGTTTGGGGAAAAAAAAAAAAAAAAGAGTTTCCTGCTCTTGCCAAGGGCCCCTAGTTCAGTTCCCAGCATTCACACGCAGCAGCTCATAGCTGTCTGTAACTCCAGCTCCAGGGGATCCGTACCCTCTGGAACCCACAGGCACCCCCACACATGTGCACCTACATAGGCACTAACACACAAATACACATGAAGTATATTAAATTCCAGATGAGAGCTGCAGTGATGGACCACTTCCATAGCATGGACAAGGCCATGGGTTCAAACCTCCGCACTGGAGGGAGAGGTGGACGTTTCCTTATGATACAATAATAATAAGCATCTCTAAGAATATGTTATATTTTTTATTTAACCTCAGGTGGACATTTCCGTATCATACAATAATAATAAACATCTCTAGGAATATGTTTATATTTTTTATCTAACCTCAAATTAAAAGCCTCACTGGAATATCTGCTGTGGACTAAGTAAAGGGAGTTTTTGCAAAGCAGAGCCCATATCCTGTTATCTCGGGAGCATGAACAAAGACAACTGACACTATCCTGGGACAAAGAGATGAGAAAACCCAATTCTGATCTGGTCATAACAGCCTCTGATCTGCCTACTCACCAGAGAACATGTCCCCACTGCAGAGAGACCAACCATGAGAGACTGAGAGCCAAAGTCTTCCTTCCTTGCTTGCTTCCTTCCTTCCTTTCTTTCTTCTTTCCTCCTCCTCCCCCTCCTCTCCCCATCCTCCTCCTCCTCCTCCTCTTTCTTTTGACAGAATCTCACCATATTGTCCTAGCCAGTAATTTGCTATATAAGTCAGACTGGCCTTGAACTCACAGAGATCCACCAGCCTCTGCCTCCTGAGTGCTAGAAGGCACTTATTTTTAAAATTGAAAAAAAAAATGCTTTTGATACACTACAGTCTGATCATGCTTGTCCCCTCACCCAATTGCTCCCCACCCACCCCACTCCATGCTCCTCCTCAATATATTTGTCAACTTTTAATTTCTATTTTCACATGTAGAGTGTACTTTTATTGGGCACCTTCTGGAATTAATGGCATGTGCCATCATGCCAGGCCCCAAAATAGTGTCCTTACCTTCAGTGACTTACAGTTTACCATGAGCAAGGGAGGGGTCAAGGTGAAGAAGCAACCACTAAAGGCTGCTAATGAGTCAGGCCTTGAGGCACAGGCATGTAGTCCTAGCTACCAGGGAGGCAGATGCAAGAAGATCAAGAGTTCAAGACCTGCCTGGGCTACAAAGTGAGTTCAAGGACAACCTGGGCAACCCTGTCTCAAAAAGTTAAAAAGAGGCTGAGAATAGCTTGCTTAGCATGTGCAAAGGCCCTTGCTTCAATGCCCAGTACTGAAAGAACAAAGCCCAAACCAAACCTAAAGTAGGCCTGAGCTGGTAGGATAGCATCCCAGAGCTTATTAGCAAAGGATAACTGGTATTTCCAGATAAGTACATTATTCAGAACGAACACACACACACACACACACACACACACACTTGGGAAATGATTTGCTGAGAAATCTTTGTTCATATTAGGGAGGGTGAAGGGGAAACTCCCTTGCAGAAGCTGCAAAGATGTTAAGTGGGAACAGCAAAGTGCCCAGCAAGCATATACGCAAGCTCTCGTCCTAGCAGGAATACATGCAGCTCAGCACTTTAAATTTACTTGAAGCTTTTCTAGCAGCTTAAATTAACCCTTTTCTACCTCTTGCTCTCAGAGTTCAGTCCTTAACCTGCAGATGTGGCCTGCAGCTCTTCCCTAGTGCACAGCCCACTTTCACCAAATCATCTCTGGCAGCAAGTGGCACTGATTTCCTGGCCATAACAGGACATCTGAGATTAATTTATAAGGGAGAAGGTTTATTTTGACTCATGGTTCAAGACCTGGCAGCTGCACTTGGCCAGAGCCTTGTGCTGCTTCAACTCTTCGTGGAAAGTGGGCAGACATGAGGAAGACTAGACGGGGTAAAGACAGGGCTGGCCTGCTGTCTTAGTTACTGTTCTATTGCTGTGAAGAGATCCCATCTCAGTGAGGTCACACCAACCCAATAAGGCCACATGGCCTAATCCTTTTAAACAATGCTACTCCTTCTGAGCCTATACAGGCCATTTTCCTTCAAACCACCACATTCCGCTCCCTGGCCCCCATAGACTCGTAGACATATCATAATGCAAAAAAGCATTCAGTTCAACAGTCTTGGTCTCAACCCTGTTTGAAAGTGCAAAGTCTCTTCCTCAAGTCTTGGCAATCTCTTAACTGTCACCCCTATAAAAAAACAAAATAAAAAAGCAGATCACATACTTCCAATGTTCAATGGCACTGGATATGCATTCCTGTTTCAAGAGAGAGGGAAGGGGGCATAATGAGGAAATACTGGACCAAAGCAAGACCAAACACCAGCTGGGCAAACTCCAAACTCTGCATCTCCATGTCTGATATCAAAACGCTCTTAAGATCTCCAACTCCTTTCAGCTTTGTTGACTACAACACACTTCTTTTTCTTTGGCTGTTCTATTCCCTGTTAGCAGCTTTCCCATGAAGGTATCACACAATGTGAGCATCTCCACCATCTTTCAGTCTCCAAGGCAATCCAAGAATTCACCTTCATAGCTTCATGTAAAGGCCTCTCTGGGCCTCTGTGCAGGGACACCCCTGCCACATGCCTGGCCTCAGCAGCTTTTCTCAGACACAGAGGGAGACTCCATAACCCCTTTCTTGTATCCTTGACTATAGTACCAGAGCCACATGACCGAAGCTGTCCAGTTCTGCTGTTCGTTCCAGGTGGCACATGCCCCTCACTCAGATACGTTTTCAGCAGCTTTCTGTTTTCTATAGCTTCCTTCACTGTATTAGCTCAATCTATAGACCAGGCTGGCCCCAAACTCAGAAATCTGCCTGTCTCTGGCTGCCACGTGCTGAGGTTAAAGGCTCAATGCCACCACATCATGCCCCAAGCTTTTCTTTAATTCTTTTTCACAGGTTGGCAGGGTCTTGTCCTGAGGTCACCATCCCTTTTAGTATCAGGATTTTCTTTAATCCACTTATCTCTAACACAGATCTGTGAGGACTAAAGTTATGTTTTAAGTTTTAATTACTATGTTTATGAGATCTATAAACCAAAAATGCCTCTAACCTGTAAGCCCCACTTTCCCTAGGACAGAAACGTCCTGGAGTTATCTGGGGCCTGTTCATGTAAGACAAGACATGCTGCTTCCACTTTTGTAAACAGGGTTGGTTGCCCCAACTGCACAGGATGTGCTTGATCACAGGTAGGCTCATGGATGAAAGTAAGAAGTAGGTAGCCTTGTGAGCCTTTATTTGCACAGGTCTAACATGTGCTTAGACATTTGTGGCCATTCTCTGGGAATCTCAGGTAAGGACCTGGCTAGTGTCCATCATTTTCACCAGTATTTAATGAAGCTCACTTTAAATTTGGCTTAAAAAATGTGGCAGTGTTTTATTCTTGCCTGGTGGGATTAATAGACGTAGCTCCATTCTACTTCCTGCTGTGCCTTTTCTCCTCAAACCGTACATTGTGCATTTTCCTTGCCCAGCTTGCTCCTTTTCATTACAGATCTGCATACGACTGACCACTAATACTCACAGTCAATACTAGGCTGCCATGAAATCTCTTCTGCCAAAGCCAGCAATTCAAAACTCTTCAATTTAGCCTCAGGCAGATTTTTCTTTTCTTTCTTTCTTTCTTTTTTTTTTTTTTTTTTTTAAGAAGGGCAGAAAATAGCCACAGAATGATCTCTAGGGCACTTACTAACAGTCTTCAGGGGTGAAACCTCTTGACCTGGGCCTCCACAGTTCAAGTTACCTGCAGCACCACTATCTTAAATCTTCCTATTAGGGTGGCTCATTAATCCCCCCTTAAAATGTCTAATCACTTTTCTAGTACTAAAGCCTGCAAACAAAAATATGGTCAGGCTTATCATAGCAATACCCCAGCCCCCAGTACCAACTTCTGCCTTAGCTTGGGTTTTTATTGCTGTGAAGAGACACTAAGGCTGCTGCAACTCTTAGTAGAGGGCACCATTTAATTGGGGCTGAGTTACAGTTCAGAGGTTTAGTCCATTATCATCATGGAGGGAGGTATGGCAGCGTGCAAGCAGACATGGTGCTGGAGAGGTAGCTGAGATTTCTACATCAGGATCACAGGCAGCAGGAAGCGAGAGACACTGGGCCTGGCTTGAGCATTTGAAACTTCGAAGACCACCCCCAGTGACACACTTCCTCCAACAAGGCCACACAACCTGATCCTTTGAAATAATGCCACTCCCTACATGACTATTGGGGACATTTTCTTTCAAACCACCACAGAAACCATGACCAAGGCAATTTATAAAAGAAAGCATTTAAGTGAGGCCTTGCGTACAGCTTCAGAGTGAGAGTCCACGACCATTGTGGGATAGCATGGCAGCTTGCAGGCATGGCACTGGAGCAGTAGCTGAGAACTCAGATCTGACCTGCAAGTTGTAAGCACTGAGGGTGAGACTGGGCCTGGCATGGGATTTGGAAACCTCCAAGCCCTCTCATCTCCAGTGACATCCCTCCACCCCAAGAAGGCCTCACCTTTTAATCCTTCGTAAACAGTTTACCAACTAGGGAAGAAGGATTCAAACACATGAGCCTGTGCAGTCCGTTCTCCTTCAAACCACCACAGCTGCTTTATAACCAAGTCCCACAAGAACTTGATCCTGGCTTTGGAGATCTGATCGGACCCTCTTGACAGTTTTTATTGTTTTAAAGAGAAAGGAAAAAAAAAAAAAAAAAGAATATATAGCTGGGTGGGTCGGAGGATCTGGAAGGAACTGGGGAAGGGGAAATACATGACCAAACTATATTGTCTGAAAGCATTGTTTTTAAGAAAAACAGTACTCTACAGTATTGTGTTTGCTATCAGGCTTTTTGGATGTTGTGTTTTCTTCCTTTCACATCCCATAACATTTACAAAATGCTGGACATTTGTTGATGTGAGATATGCAGCATGTCTATTAACCAATAGGCCTTTAATGAGGTAGTTTCCCCTAACTGCAGGTGAATGTAAGTGTTCTGAGCATATTTAAAGGCAGCTAATGCAGTAAGTAGCTCATTGGGTAAAGGTGCCCATGGCCACAGCTGGTGGCCTGAGATTGATCCCTAGGGTACACAGTGGAAGGTGAGAACCCATCTCACAAGCTGTCCTTTCATCTCCACATGTGTTCTGTGACAAGTGCCCTGCGCTGTGCTTATATACAGACAAAACAAATGAAATTATAAAGGTTAAAAACTATGACGCTCAATAGATTAGATATATTGAACACATCTTCAGCTTATGGCATTTTCTGTTTACAGTGAGTTTATGAGGGTATGCCAGAACCTTGTGTTGCCAAACAGCAGGAAGCACGTCTACCTTTTAGAGATGGACAAGGCTTCCTATGACAAAAGTTAACCCAAAGAAAAGGTTTTCCAGAGAGTATGCCTGTCAAATTCACCTCAGACAGGATGTCCCAGAAGATGGCTCTAGCATTTGGGGGTATAAGGTGTCCTCAGGTGAGCCTGCAGGACACAAGCCAGGGAAGAAACAGTACCAATTATTTTCCACTTAGTTTCATCTTCTAGAAAACAAAAATGTAAAATAAAGCAACCTGTAAGACAAGCTAGATAAGGTTTGTCTTAATGTCTTGCTGGTAATAAAACATATTATGGGATGAATTAACAGCAGTAGTTATGAAGCAGGTGAACATTTAATTAGTATTTGTATACTTTTCAATAATTGTGCATTAATGATTGCATATAGCTCTCACCATAACGTTGTGAGACAGGCTATTATTCTCATATTCAAAAGAAAGTTGGAGGGCTGTGAAGACTTGCACAAAAGCCTCCAGCAATGCAATGGAGTGGCTGATAGTCTCACAGGTAGAAGGAAAAAATAATTGTGTAGATAATTGAAAAAAAAAAAAAAGCATTTGCAATGCTTAAATGTTTTCTATAGCTATTTTAAAAACCTGCAGTTACCATGCCATACTGAGCATGTAAAACACATTACTATAATAAAATGATCAGGTATCTTTATTCCGTATCTAATTTTTTTATGTCTTTGGGCGCGCGCACACACACACACACACGCGCACCTTTTGGGGGACTGATGAAGAAATAATCCATTGCTCCTGAGTTTGACTGTGAGACAATAATTTAAGATGAGTCATGTTTATAAGATTAATTTTCAGAAACGGGCAAGTTCTACATTTTAATTTTCACATATCTTATATTAAAGCGAACATATAAATACATTTCTCCATCAATCTCCACAACAGAAAAAGAACTGCGCCTAGAGAAGATGACCTGTGCAAGCCTTGATGATGTCAGCAACGGTAACACCACTGAACCTGATTCATTTTTGCTATTTATGTGATCTGAATCTGTGATGTGTTCCTTCCACACAACCACTATTCCAAACAGGTTCCTGCAGACAGTTTCTTGCTAAGGAGAGAAATCTGCATCAAATTTTGGTGACATGAGATGTTACAGTCCAATTTCCATGGAAACTGAGGCTTCCCCGGTATGCTCTTGGCACTTTTCCTGCTGCAGTTTCTAGGATCAACAGAAGGTCTGAGAACAAGGACAAAACAACAGCAAAGAAAATAAAAAAGAGCAGTCAAGTCTTATTTCAAGAACACTGGCCATAAAATAAACCCGCCCACTCCTGCAATTGTGGGATGCCCTCTGTAGCAAAATAAAACACTTCCCACAGAACTGGAGAGGTCACTGTTAGAACACTAAAGAACAGGCCAGGGCCCAGCCTTATAAAGATAATGAAGGCTGACCCAACCCTGAGTGTAGCTAAGGGTTAAGAAACCCATCATCTTTCTAAGTACCAAGCACAAAACCCAGGCTTTCCTCTTTACCTCGCTTGCTAGCAAATCACTCAGCCTGCGATGCTGCCTCAGCATAGCTCAGAGGTAGATTCAGACCAACAACTGGCCCCACGATGCTCAGCCATGACGTGATGTAGTTGACATTCCTAAGAAAGTAAGGCACAGGTAACACACATGCTGTGTCATAGTTGCTGGTAGCACATCAGTGAGGGGCCAGAAGGAAGTGAGGCTGCTCCCCAAGATGTGGGCCTGCCTGGAACCCCAGAATCCCTGATGCCAGCCACAGGATGCAAGTTGGATTTATGATCCTAGAGTATGTGAGCATCTCTCACCAAGGTAGTTGAAGGGCAAAACAAAACCGGGGCCTCTGATTCCTCGTGATGACCCGAAGATTTTCATTTGAATTTATAGCGTTTGTTGAGTGGCTGAGCACAGTAGTTAAAACTGTGGTGCTGAGGTTAAAATGCCTGTATTCAAATCCCAGTCCTACCCCAAATGAGCTGTGTGACTTTGGCAGAGTCCCGTGACTCCTCTGTGCTTTAGCTTTCTTCTCTGAAAATTAAGGAAAAGATGCTGGGGTGTGATAAAAGCCCAATGTGTTCATATATCTAAAACCCGGAACACCTAGCACACAGCCAAGATCAATGTGCTCACCATTATTATTAGAAAGAATATTTCTCATTTTAGCCTGGCTTTTAGAGTCACATGAAAAGATTTATACTTTAAAAATCAGAGTAGAGCACAATGTGTCTTGACAGTGGTTCTTACCTATTGATTTTCTGTGGATTCTTTAGCACGGCAGTCATGAATTCATTTGTCTTGCAGGGATGCAGAACAAAAAATGGTTGCCCAAGTATTGGATGTTCCTGCAAAAATACAAACTGTCGCTGCGAACTACTTCGAAAAGTTAAGCAATCTGTTTTCCTTTTTATTATTTAAAATGTGTTCTCTCTCTCTTTCCCCCTCCCTCTCTTCTTACTCCCCCATCATGTGCATGTGTGTATGTGTGTACTCAAGCATGTGGCATATGCACACGTGTGAAGGTCTGAGAACAACTTGAGCACAGCCATGTGAGTCCTGGGGCTTGACTTCCTGCTACCAGGCTTGGTTACACGTGCCCTGTCCCCTGTTGCGGTGGTTTGAATGAGAAGATCCCTCAGGCTTATATATTTGAATGCTCAGCCATCAGACAATGGAGCTATTTGACAAAGACTAGAAGGATTATGAGGTCTGGCTTTGTTGGAGGGAGTGTGTCACAGGGGGTGGGACAAAAGTCATGCCAGGCACAGGTTCTCCCTTGGCCTGTCAATCATGGTGGATCCCATCTACCGCATGTACGCCACCATGTTCCCCGCCATGATGAGACTGCACTAGACCTCTGAAACTATAAGCAAGTCCCCAATTACATGTTTTCTTTTGTTAGAGTTTCCATGGTCATGATGTCTCCTCACAGCACGGTAACAGTGTCTAAGACACCCACTAAGCCATATCATCAGCTCTGCCCTTTTAAGAGAAACATCTAATTTAATTCTATCACTGACTAACATTCAGCTTGACTTACTAATTTGAAATACAGTTATAATGCAAACATGACAAAGGTTGTGAGACAGAGGTATTCACTGATTTACTGTCGAACACGGTGGGACACACATGCCATTTATACACTATAAATTAGATAAATTTCCTTGGTTCTGTTTTGGTTAGCCAATGTTTCTCTTTGGCTCATAACTGTTTTAATTTTTCTTCAGGAAGAGCAGTCACTTGACAACCAGAACAAACCATCTCCCTTATGTCTTTGTTGGTAGTCAGGGAACCAAAATCATTTGCATAGTTTAAGCTTGAATTTGGTTAGTATGCTAACTGCTCCAGCATGCTGTCTTCCTCAGGATGTCAATGGTGTGTGTTCTGTGAGCACAAGCTAAGTGGAAGGGAATGGCCTGCACCATTTCTCTCTCCTCTCCACTCTTCTCTTTTCCTCTCCCTTGTCTCTCAAATGTGCAGGGCTGTTTCTATAACTGAAATCCCCTATGCTGTAATTCCACTTTGTCTATAGAAGAATGGCTGGGTATAGGCTATTCCACTTTGCCTATAGGGGAAAGGCTGGGTATAGGCTACAGATCATTCTGCTGCCAGTTTAGGGACACAAGCAGCGGGGAGTCTTAGAAGGCTTCGGTGTGGTGAGTAACCCATGCGCAAGGTCTCCCAACTCAAAACAATCATGGACGGTAAGTTATTTGAATTGTCCCTAGCCATTGTGACGGATATTACCAACTCAGGTAGCCATGAAGTCCATACAAATGACTTTGAGGGAGAATTCTGGTTAAACACAAAAGGGCCATGAGGGCCTGAGAGGGTTGCAATCCCCGGCTGTGCTTGCTACCCCGCCCCAGCCAACTGGGCCCTATGAATGCAGGTCCTGCATGGCAGCTCTTCTATTTGTCAAAATGACCTACGAAATCAGTTGATGTAGAATCTCTTAAATTTAAATCTTTAAACATGAACTGGCCCAAATAAAACAGGCCCGTGGCTGGTATGTAGGGGCTGCCCAGCAACTTCTCTTGCGTGCTTCTCCTCCCCTTGCTCAGTCTCCAAGGAAGCCAACTGGGCAGCAGTTCCTAAGAACCCAAGAACCTTCCTTTCTGCCTCTGCCCTCAGCCCCAGGCACCCATGTATGATGCACTTGCTGCTCTTCCAGAGGACCCAAGTTTGATTCATAGTCCCCATGTTAGGTGACTCACAACTGCCTGTAACCCCAGCACCAGGGGATTGGATGTCATGACTGGCCTCTGTAAGAACCTTTATACATGTGGCACACACTCAACACAGATACACATAAATAAAGTTCTTTTTGCTTTTGTTTGTTTTGTTTTGTTTTTAAAGAAGAACTAAGAAGGTTCTACACTGAGGAACAAATTGAGAGATTTATGTATGGTGAGGGGTACAGCTACGATAGGTACCTGAAAGTTAGTACCACTCAGTCTCCTTACATGCCATTTTAGACATCTCTGCTCACTACAATGTTTTTTCTGGCTTTTTAATTTTTTAATATAGTATTTTTTATTGTTTACTTCTTTTTTACATATGCATTTATATTATTATACATATATAAAATAAACTATATACAGCAAGAAGAACACAGAACAATCAGAAATTATATTCGTGTTACATTCATAGTGTTTTGGCTGTTTGTGTTTGGCAGCCTTGAAGAAAACATTTTCCTATCTTGGTGAGTCTAAAATTCTGAATGTAACTCAATACCTATCATATCTCATCTCTATCAACTTAAAACATCTATCTAGACCTAAAAACATCTTAACTTCTAAGCAACTAAGCTTAATTGTTTAACTAAACTATTTGGTCTTCAACCCCATCAGAGACTTGAAAAGGAGTAAAATTAATTACTTGAGTAAACTGGAAGTGCAGGCTACCAGCTTCCAAATTAAAAGAAAAGAAAAGAAAAAAAAAAAAAAAAAAAAAAAAAAAAAAAAAAAAAAAAAAAGAGAGCGGGCTTTCTTTTTTGTTCTTTTTAAAAATTTTATTAATTTATTCATATTACATCTCAATGGTTATCCCATCCCTTGTATCCTCCCATTCTTCCCTCCCTCCCACTTTCCCCTTACTTCCCTCCCCTATGACTGTGACTGAAGGGGACCTCCTCCCCCTGTATATGCTCATAGGGTATCAAGTCTCTTCTTGGTAGCCTGCTATCCTTCCTCTGAGTGCCACCAGGTCTCCCCATCCAGGGGACATGGTCAAATGTGAGGCACCAGAGTACGTGTGAAAGTCAGACTCCACTCTCCACTCAACTATGGAGAATGTCCTGTCCATTGGCTAGACCTGTATCTCAAATACTCGCTTTTTTCTTTTCTCTTGAATTCATAAGATTACAAAGATTATCAGGGTAGTTGCTATACGTTAAAATCATGAATTCCTCCAAAAGTGCTTATGTTGGAGCTAAATCAAGAAGATGGGGCCTCTAGGAAGCAACTCAGTCATAAGCATTCTATCTTGTTATTAAAGGTAAAAAAGAAAAGAAAAGAAAAGAAAAAAATGACAGAGACAGTTTGCTGTCTGATCAGTAACCCAAAACTCTCTATAAACTTGGAGCATCATCTTCCGCCTTCTGGCCCAATATATCTGACAGACATATTTGTGAGGCAGGAACTAGTGAGGACTTGCTTTCCCTGTCTTGGCAGAGTTTGGCTGTCGACTCTGCCTGCATCCAAGCTTGCCAAGTTTTAGGCAGAATTCTGTCAGTGGTCAAATTAGGCCATTTGGCCATGTTTGAAGCCATCTCCATAAGGAGGTCCATTGATGCTTATCATCCTCTTTGAGGTAGGCTGGGTGCTGCCAGGAGTTAACCTGTCTTGTTGGCAAAGAATCATTAAAACAATATAAACATCTTTAAATGCCGTATCTGTAGGACTCTGAGGTATCTGAAGATCTTCTCTAACTATTTTACCTTATCTGTTGACAGAATCATACATTTCTGTTACATCTAGGGCTTTTTAATTTTTTTATTGGCTTCTTCTCTATCCAGCATTCCCACCCATTACTAGGCCCTGGGGTCACAGCCCAGGTGCACTGTATCTCTGGCAAGTCTCCTGGGCAACTTGATCCTGGCTCCTTCATCTGTCTTAAGCTGGTATTTATTAATTCAACATGTGCTTAAAAAGAGATCACTTTTTATGTGTCTGCCAGGACTAGTTCTCTAGAGCAGCAATTCTCAACCTGTGGCTCGGGACCCCTTTGGGGCTTGCATATCAGCTATCCTGCTTATCAGCTATTTGCATTACAATTCATAACAGTAGTAAAATTACAGTTGTGAAGTAGCAATGAAATAATTTGCTGGTTAGAGTCACCACAACGTGAGGAACTGCATTACGAGGTCATGGCATCAGGAAGGTTGAGAACCACTGCTCTAAGGTAAGCAAAGTCTCTGGTCTCAAGGAACTTGATTCAAGGGCAGGAGACAGCCAACAACACGCAAAGATGGGCTCAACGATCCAGACAGTAGCAGGTGTTGGAAGGAAATGCATGAGGCTTTACAGTTCTGGAGGAATTGTGGTGACGCTGTATTTGGTTAAAGAGGCTGGAGGCACAGGTATGCAGTGGGCTAGTGCGTGTGCCCGTCTCTATTCAGAGGTGGGAGCTCTGGATCTCAAGGAATTGACATTGGAAGATGAGCCTCTGGGAAGTGATTAGGTGACTCAGGAGCAATGGTTCTCAGTGGGAAGAATGGTCTTGCTGACAGGACACAGAGGCTTTCTCATGTCTTCCTGAGAGGACACAGAAGGTAAGCATGCAGGGAACAGGAAGTGGGCCCTCCCCAGACACCTGATCTATTGGCCAACACCTTGACCTAGCCTTCACAACTGTTTGTTGCTGAAACCATTCATTCCCCACTCCATACACTTCTTTTCTTTTCTTTCTTTCTTTCTTTCTTTCTTTCTTTCTTTCTTTCTTTCTTTCTTTCTGTCTCTCTCTCTCTCTCTCTTTTTTTTTGTAGCAGGCCAAATGGCTGAAGACAAGGTAATATTTAAACCAGATATGACAGAAAAAAAACAAGCAGACAGAGATCTGGGGACAGAGTCTGGACAAAGAAAATCCTAAGGGAAACGACCACAGCAAATGTGCTGAGGAAATTCAAAAGAACTTTAGAATTACTGTGAACTAAAATAAACAGTGTTTAGAAGCTGGGATCTAATAAGCTGACTGTAGTCTAGGAGCCATTTTAGGTGCTTCACATAAGTACCAGTGGGAGCAATGAGTTGGAACCCAACCTCATATGGAGACCTCTTTCTTTCTTTCATTCTTTCTTTCTTTCTCTCTTTTTCTTCTTTCTTTCTTTCTCTCAAGATTGCACTGTGTAGCCCAGGCTGGCCGTGAACTGATGGCAATCCTCCTACCTGAGCCTTTCAAATGCTGTGATTACAGCTGTGAGTCACCATGCCCAATCATGATCTGTTACCTTTTTAAAATAATAAAAATCTAGGCTGTTGGGGTTGCTTTTAATGGAAGCAATCATAATGGGAGGGTTAGCTCAATCCCACAGCTCTGCTCTCCCATTGCATTTTCCCTTTATCCCCCTTGAATGATCACATGGATGATTTCCTGCTGATGTCGTGATGAAGTTACTCCAGCTTTGAACTGAGCAGAGACAGAACGGCAGTGTGGGGATATGAAATAAATAGAAAAGGTCACAGAGCACTTAGGGATCCAGGCTGGCACAGTGGCGGGCTTTAGGTCTGAGCTGTGTGGGACAGTTGGATGCTAAGTTGCTGGCCTTCCCTTCCTGGCTTACATGGATGAAAGCTCTAGCCACTGCCCTCAGAACTTCTTCACAGCTTCATTTCCTGAAGGACTAACTGTCTCCTACAGACCGGTCTCACTATACAGCCGAGGACTTGGCTCTTAGAGGAGTATGGCCTACATTTTAGAAGCCCTCCAAAGAACCCAGGAGATTCCCAGACACAGTTCAGCTGAGGAGACCATTTTCCCAGAGCAGGCCAAGGAACACTCCAGCTCTCCTTGTTTGCTGCTCAATATAGAGACCTGGGCTCTAAGTTGTCTTCCATAAGAAAATGGGAGGAGCGCATACACTTCCGTAGTGGAAACTCTTGGGGTCAGGCCCTGCTCTACCACTTAGGAACTGTGAGTTTAGGGGAATCACCATCATTTTTGTCTCCTTTCTTATGGGACACGTTAATGGGCACAGAATGAGTGCAGCTTTCTAATGTGACAGTATCAGAAATGCGCATAGAGGAGTGCTTGACAGAGTCTGAATGTTTAGCTGTTAATTAATTCACATCAAAATAGATAAGGCTATGCCATTCAGGGTGTGGACTTGCAGCAAAGTAACCTGAGTGTGAAGGCATTATACTAGATTTATATTCATCACAGTATGGGTTTTAGTGAGTTTTTCACTATATGAGACCCTGGAATCAATACTCTAATCTCACACACACACACACACACACACACACACACACACACACACACACACACACGTACAAAGGAGATCTTGTAGACTCTGTAGCATTAAAAGACATCACTGATTAGTATGTTATGATTTAGGAATACTTGGAAACATCTTATAAGTACAGGAAAGAAATGTCTGAGTTAAGGAAGGATTTATGTGCATGGGGTAACAAGAATCATCAATATATTATTTTTAAAATTACATTTTACTTAATGTAGGTTGGCAGATGTGAGTAGTTCAGAGGATAAGCTAAAGAAAGTGGTTATATCCTCCTGCCCTGTGGGTCTTGGCGGCTGAACTAATGTCAGGATTGGCAGCAGGTGCCTGTACCCACTGACCCATCTTACCAGTCCTTGGTTTTGTTTTTTGACCATATCTTGCTCTATAATTCTCTCTGGCCTGGAAATTACTATGTAGCCCAGGCTAGCCTCAAATTTATGGTCATATTTTTGCCCCAGCCTCCTGAGTGCTGGATTATAGACGTGAGCCAGCCACCACACTCAATTAAAATAGAATCTTAGGCATTTCCAAAAAAAAAAAAAATCTTTAGCAATTGCTCTGGTTTTCTTTATGCTGCTCAGTGGGATGGCATTAGAGAAGGTAGAAGGCTACAATTTAGGAAGTTAACTCTATGGGGCTGCTCCATGCGAACAGCTAAGCAGTTTTGTGAAGGTACTAGACAGACTATAAGGGATGGCCGATCCCATCTACAGAGGCGGCCTCTGTTAAGATCTAACATTAGTCTGTTTGCTTCCGTAAAATGAAAAGAAAGAAAGAAATGGCTTCATGGAACAGCATTTAGGAGGAGATAATATCCCAGGGTTTGGGGATGCTGACTCGGATTCTTGCTACCTCCAGCTGAAAGTGGGGTAGAGTGGGGCTAAGGTCAAGCTCCTCTCTTCATCCCCTGCAGTGGGGCAGTTGGTGATACCCAGGGGCCAAGAGGATGCTCTATACACGTGAGTCTGCACGCACGCTGGGTGGTGGTACAGATGAGTCAGCCGCTGGACTAGAAAAGACTGGTTGGCTCTTGATCAGGAGTGTGAAGTCGGCCCAGGACCTTTCAGGAAGACGTGGAGTCACTTCCCAGAGCTCCATCCACTAGGGTGGGATGAGGTCAGCTCATATCTGGCTTAGTGTGGCCTGTGCCATCTGGGAGGGTACCAGTGTTTGGCATCGCTTTTAACTAAAAAAAAAAAAAAATGTGTTTGCAGATCATACTTACTATTTTTACTTTAAGTGTGTTTTGCCCGCATTCATGTATGTGCACTGTGTGCATGCCAGTGCCTGAGGGGACCAGAAGAAGGCATCAGATCCCTTGGGACCGGAACCTAGGACAGTTTTAAGCCATTAGGTGGATGTTAGGAAAGCCTACCCTCACTTAGGAATGAAGCGCTGGAATCAAAGGGGAAAAAACCCCTGAACTCCTCCACCTGACCTGTAATACACCCCTTTCAGGAGTGAAAGGACGCCAAAGCCGCCAGGGTCTCTTTAGTGACATTCGGTTTAGATTGGCTTGAGAGGTAAATTCGTGTGTAAACACTCCCATCTGCCCGTACTCGTGCACTAAGCAAATGTGCACAGAGAGACCGTCCACGGGGAGTAGCACAGCTAAGAGTGTGTTCGGCTTACGGCTCGGGAAGCACTTCCCTGGAACACGGCTCTACTAAAGGCTTTCCCACGCACGTGCAAACAATGGGTCAGCTTCCTAATCTCTACAGCTGCAGAGGACTTACGTAGGCACGCTCCCTTATGACACTTAATTTTGCAATGGTTAAATATCTCATAAGGTAAGTCTGGCATGAGTACTGTGAATTGGTTTTAGACTGTTAGATGTGACTATCGGAGGGAATATGATAATACTGCACCTTCGCCTTACATGTAATAAACATGATGAGTCCCTTGGTTCATCTTTTAATTTTCTCGGCTCTCTGGGAGGGCACAAATACCATTTCACACGCTGAGCTTTCCCACAGTTTCACACTCCAGACTGATCACTGTCTCTACTCTCAGGACATCCTTAAAAATGGACACACGTCAGGCTGGGTGTTGTGGCGCACACTTTTAGTCCCAGAACGTGGAAGACAGAGGCAGGCAATCGCTGTGAGTTCAAGGGCAGCCTGGTCTACAGAGCAAGTTCCAGAACAAACAGAGCTTCATAACATGACCCTGTCTCAAAAAACAAAAACAAAAAATGGAGAGAGGTGTCTTCCTCATGTGTAGAAGGAGAGTGAGCAATGGGAGGATGCACGGGATGGACAGCAATTGAAATGTTATATGAATGATTTTATTTTTCAATTAAAAAAAAAAAAAGGAGAGTGAGCACCAGCGGTGACCACAGCGCCACAGCGACCCCCCACCCAGGGCTTTGCTGCGCCACTCTGAACTTTAGCTTAAGGTCATTCACTAATAAGGGCACAGGCCCTGCACACCACCAGCTGCTCACCACACTGTGGCTCCTCTTGCGTCGGACCAGACTTGCTGTCTAGGCCAGCCTCTTCCTTCCTCAGGCTCTCATATCTCCAGCCCACCCCTTCATACATCTATTTATTAACTTTCAAGTCATGTCCATTCATAATCTTCTAGGAGTAGTGCAAAGAGTTCAGGAAATACAGCGAACAAAGCATGAAGGCAGTCCGCTGCGTGAATCGGCTTAGACCGCTGGTGAACGTCCTTTCAGACCCTCCACGCATACACTCATAGTTTCTGTTGCTTTTTGTATAATGAGCATGTGTTCAGTAAATGCCTGCTCTGTGCCAGCCTCAGCCAGCCATGGCTTTTGGGGATCTTCTCTAAGTATTGCAATCTTTTTTTTCCCTTTCTTTTAACTATTTGTTTTGTACTTTATGTTTGGACTGATCTTAATCTTTACAAAAGTAGAAAAAGTAAAAAAGTCTCTCTCTCTCTCTCTCTCTCTCTCTCTCTCTCTCTCTCTCTCTCTCTCTCTCTTCTCTCTCTCTCTCTCTCTCTCTCTCTCTCTCTCTCTCTCTCTCTCTCTCTCTCTGTTGTATGTACATATTCCTGCATATATGCGAAGACCAGAGGAAGAAGACATCATGCCTCCGGCTCTAACACTTTCCATCTTAGTCCTGTAAGAGAGCATCTCTCACTGAACCTGGAGCTAGGCTGTGGCCAGCAAACCCTACTGACCCTCCCGTCCCTGCTTGCCGCAGCCCTGAGATCACAGTGTGTGACCGTACTCAGAGTATGTTCGTGTGGGTCTGCGGATTAGAACTCACGTCTTTGTGCCCAGAAAGCACTCATATCTGAAGAGGCACCTCCGTAGCCCCTAGTCTTAATCCTTGAAAAGTTTCAAAAATCTTAGGAAAACATAACTAGAGAACACATAATTCTCACTTTCTGAGTACTCCAGTTCAGCACTTCACTAGTTAACTTGTAACATCGCTACGTAAACGGTGCTAAGCACAAGACTCACTGAGGCAAGAGCAAAGCCGCATGCGCAGCGCCCCACCACTGCTGGCCTCCTCTACACACGGGTGGGATGAGGAAGATACCTCTCGCCATTTGGTTGGCTGTGTTGTTTTGACAGATCTGTATTGTTCAGAGTTCTATGTTCTTGTTGCTGATGAACTATTCATTTCTAAGGGGAAGGGAAATCTCTCCTATAATAGTTAATTTTTCCATTTCTGCTTACAATTTACAAGCTTTTTTGTTTCATGCATCCTAAACCTGTGTTATTAAATGCATGGAAGTATACCTTTCTAGAGAACTGGGATTTTTAATATAATGTGATTATATTTATCATTAATCATACTCTCTGACAAGATGTTTTATCTCTTGTTAGTATAGCCATACCAGATTTCTAGTCATGTTATTGGAAAATAATTTCACTCACAGTCTTTCTGTATCTTTACTTAATAGTAAAAGAATATAGATTAAAATCCAATATAATCTCTGTTTTTAGATGGACGATATAGATTTTGTAATCAGATATAATTTGATTTCTCTCATTTTATTGTGGATATTTAAAACTTCATTTACAATTTTTATTTAATTGTAGTTTTTAGGTTTCTGTTAGTATAAAAAGTAATGGGCTTCATTATGAACTTTTTATTCACTTTATTCCTATTCCTCCTTCTCCTCACCCCTCCTCCCCCATCTTCCTGTCCACTTCTTACTGGTCCCTTTCCTGGTCTTCAATGTTCCTTGTGTCACATGGTACAACAAACTCTTGTATTTTTGATGTCTTTCCTTTGACTTCTCTGTCCTCTCCTTCATGGCTTTCTTTTGGTTAAAAAAATAGTAAAAGTTTATTTAAGATTAATTTTATTTTTAATTATGTACGTGTGTTTATGTGTATGTGCTCATGAGTGCATGTATCTCTGGATGCCAGTAGAGGGTGCCAGATCTCCTGGCACTAAAGCCACTGACACAGGTGCTGGGATTAGAACTAAGAACTCTACAAGAGCAGTAGGCATTCTTAATCACTGAGCCATCTGTCCAGCACAAGGGAAAAAAAAACCTTTTCATATTGTGCTGCCCCTCTCTCTCTAGGTTGAACATTGCATGAAACTTTAAAGTTATCCCCCAATATTCACAGTGCTTGGGAGAGATTCTAATTGCACACCAACATGAAGACCCGTGTTAAGGAATTTTCTGAAGACATTTTTTCCTTTGTCTTTTTAAATATAGTGTGTCTTTTTAAATATAGTAGGGCAGATAGAAGGAAAAGGAAGAGGTATTTTTAACTATAAGAAAAATGGTGCATTAGGGCCTATTTGGCAGAGTTAGTAAGAAAGGCCTCTTTAAAGAATTAACACCTGAGAAGACCTGTGAGGAGCAAGCCATGCTATTCTTTGTGAAAAGAGCTTTATTGATGATGATTTAGGAATGAGGATGTTTTCTTAGAAAACTATACTTTGTACATAGTTTACCAGAAAACCAGCTGCTGTTCCTCATACACGTGTCTACTTCTCACCTACAGAGTTTTGTGCATTCTGCTCTTTTTGTCTGAAACTCTCTCTCCCTTCTTCATCCATGGACATTATTTTGTTCTCCCACAGATCACGGTGCCTTCTACCCATACTCCCACTACACCACACCCTGACCGCTAGAGCCACAGTGTTCTATGTAGGCAGCTGACTGCTTGTAGGCAAGTACCTCAAGCATTCTGTATTTCCTTAAGAAAACAGCAGGTATTCTGATGATGATGTTTAATTTCAGCATCTAGGACACCACCTTTTCCACAGTAGGTGCTCAGTGAATATTTGTAGAACTAATGGCTGCACAGAGATAGTCTGTTGTGACAAAGCAAATTGGGTCCTTACACATGCAACCTGCTCCGCAAAGGGGGAGGTATTTGTGTTGGAGGCATCCTTAGACCCTACAGCACTGGAAGACAGAAGAGAAAGAATGGTTCCTTTTTTTGGCATGCAGCTAGACACAGCACCTTCCATACATCTATAGAAGAGCCTTGATATTTGTCCTGTCAACTAATTCTCCAACGAAGAGGGTCTAGGGGTCCAAGCAGGGATAACCCACCTAATGTACCTTACTTTAAGACATGTTAGTTGTACAGTACATTATACAATCTACTTGCCCCCATCCCTTTGGAGAAAACATCTCTCTAGGTAGCCAAACATGGTGTTGAACTTATTGGGTAGCCCTGGTGGGCTTCAAACTCCTGATCCTTCAACCTCAGCCTTCTGGGTGCTGGGATTGAAAGTGTGCACTATCATGCATGACTTGTTTACTTGTTTCTACATAAACAATTATATCTACTAAGAAAAACTAATGCATCAAGGTATATGTCTCTGAGCTAGTTTACTCCACACTATGGCAATGTATCTCTCTGTGGAGATTAAAAAACAGATTAAAACACTTCTAAAATCTATAACATAATACTCTCACACCTTCCTACTCTACTCATTCCTTTATGTTTTTAAGATTTGCTTTTATTATTTTTAAGTGTGTGTGTGTGTGTGTGTGTGTGTGTGTGTGTGTGTGTGTGCGCGTGCATGTGTACATGAGTGTAGGACGTCAGAGGGCAGAGAATGATGAGCCCCTGGAATGGAACTATAGGCACATGTGAGCCACTATGTGGGTGCTGGGAACTGAACTCAGGTCCCCTGGAAGAGCATTAGTTGCTTTTAATTACTGAATCATCCCTACAGCACCACTGTCCTCATACTAAGCCATGTGGTTTTTATATTCAAGCACTCACTAAACATCACCAAATGACTCTTGTGAATAAGATTCTATGTTACCATTCATCGCTCTACCTATCCATCCATCCATCCATCCATCCATCCATTCTTCTACTCAATAGCAATACTGAGATGTGTTCTGTTGTTAGACACCGTTTTAGGTATAGAAGATAGTACATACTAACGACATACAAAGTCTCTTCTCATACAGTTTAGTATCATGTAGGTGTGGGTTCAGCATCCCTAACCCAAACACCTGAAATGACGCTCACAGTGGTTCAGATTGTGATGTACTTCAGAGTCCAGATCTTCTGATTAGGGGCACTCCATTAGTAGTCAATGTGAAATATTCTAAAATCTGGAAAACTCTGATCTGAGACACTTCTAGTCACAGACTTTCTAATGAGGTCTGGCCGACTAGTTCTAGGTAGACATGTGGTAGCACCCTCAAGTGTTCAGCTTCTGGGGTTGACAGAGAAGGCATGAAAAGGCTTCACACTTCTAGAGAAGACCAGTTAGGAATCACAGTGGCATGTACAAAGAACGAGATGCTCCCTGCTAAACAAAAAAGGGAGTCTCAAGGAAGGTCTAAGGTATCTGATGGGCAAGGAGGGGCTCACTGGCATATCACAGGAGAATTGGGTGCTGCTGCTCTAAGATCTCATGGATGGAAAAGTCCCTTGTTTCCTTGAAGACATCCATGTTGACATCTGAGATGCCTCAACTACTGCTTCCACATTGCAGATTTAAGGTTCCCTCTGCGGTTTCAGTTGCATGGGCTCTATGAAGCTCTTTAGATGCTTCACAGCCAACAAAACAAAACAAAACAAAAACAAAAAACTAAACCTTACAATGGACATGCCATTTTCATACGCTGAGGGGCACCTTGAGTTACATAGGCTCCCTGCTTGTCCAATGACACGTTTAGGACACCAAAGTGTGAGGATACAGAAGACAGTCTAATGCAGCAGACTACGATGCCAGCAACTAAAGGTCTAAATCCAGTATACAGGGACTGGAAGAAAGAACTGGCTGAATCTGATAAGGGTGAAAAGAGCATCAGCGATGTCCCCAGAATTTGATATTTAACCTAGTTCTGACCTCAAAGAGCAGCAGGACTAACACACACACATGAGAGAAAATGTGGCCAGAGACTGTTAAGCCAAAAGTTGACTCCAAATTTATTGCAAAATTAATTAACTGACAGACACACCAACTTCCACTTTTCACACAGCCCTGAAAGGCTTGGTAAATTTCGGAGAGAAAAAAAAAATGTGTATTTTGTTTGTTTTATTTCACTAAAGATATTGTTAAGTGACTGAGGCAATCCCTTTATATCTACAAATCCCAGGAAGTAATCCACACCTACACAACACAAAACATCGAGGTACAAAATGCAGACAATTTACAGTTGGAATAAAAAACAGGGAAGAATATTTTAGGACAAAAGAATAGTTACCTGAGCCCATATGTCTACCCTGAATAGGTGTTGGAGATATAGACAGAGAGGCAATGAGACTATTTAAGAACAAAATCATGAGAAAGAAATGAAAGTCTTTCTCGGAAATGTTGGCTCCTTTCTTATTGCTCCTAGAGTGGGGTGGGAGTTAAGTGAGGCACGCTAGCTGCACCTAGACATCTTGTGGCCAGAAAGATCTGATGATATCTGAGATGGCGGTTTAAAAAAAACATCATGAGACAGTTTTTCAGAGTCTCATGCTGCACAAATATCACCAGGATTCCTTGAACTTTTATAAGAAATTAGAGACATCACAGAATAATTATGACACACTACCTGTCTGCTAACAGACCTTCCTGTCATGGCCCCAGATCCCAGAAAGCAAGTCTTCCACTCCTGCACAGATCTATAAAAGGCCCCATCCCTGCTCTGACAGCCCTAACTCTAGCTCATGGAATAGAGAGCTGTGGACTCTGAACATATTTACAAAGTTTATAGGTTGTTGCTTTAAGCAATCTGATTAATATGTGAGAACTCTGAGTTCCCAAACTTACTTCGTTATCACTTTATTGTATATAATTTTAATCTCCCTGGATTTTGATATGCAAAATGGAAACAGCCCAGCTGACACTTCACAGGGTAGAAAGAAGATAACCACCAAGACATAAAGCCTGCTGGGGGACAAGGAGCTTATGGAAATGTCTATTAATTAAACAGTCACGCTGCGCAACTAGGTCAGGCAGCTGATAAGACGGAGCAAGCATCCAGCTGGCAGCATCGTCAAGAAATGAGCGTTTAACCCTAACAACACTTGTTGCATTTTACACAGCGTATTAAGTTGCATATTGCAAAACCGAGCACAGCATGCAGCTTCCAGATGATCTTCAAAGGATTCTCTGATAGAACATAAACTTATTAGAGACAACAGCTAAAGACAAAAACAAGAAAATGAGCCAATTACTAATGAAGAACTTGTAAAAAGCTAATCAAAGCGCTCATCCAGAGAAAATGAGAAAATCTGAGGCGCAGGATGATTCTGTATATTGATGAGATTTGTATATAGCGTCACAGAAAGAAAGCTGAAATATTTAAACAAAGACAAAAGGGCCCTGCATCTCTGTCTGGACATCTTAATATGACCTCACCAGTGTTTTCATTAAAACTTTCTGTTCTGGTGGAAACACTCATTTCTAAAGGTATCTTGAGGGGGTGCTATTAGAAAGGGACCTTGTAGATTTTGAGGTGTCTGTCAACACCCCAGATCTGGGGAGGGCAAGCCAGAAGAGCCTTTACTCTGCCACAGCATAGGGACCGAGGAAAATGGAGGGCCCCACCTATCTTCTTTCCATGTTAATGGTAGAGGGGCAGATGAAGGTAGCAATTTTATAAGGACACCAGCTGAAGATGTAAGGACATTCTCAAGAGAAGGTTCAATTAGAAATGCAAAACAGGGAAAAAATGAAAGTGAAGCCTCAGGAGAAGTTAGCAGAGTGGGAGTGCGGCCTCAGTAAGTAGTGAGCAGAGCCGAAACACAGTCTCAGTAGTGAGCAGAGCAGGAGTGTGGCTTCAGTGGTGAACAGAGCCAGGCCATCTCAGGACACCGTTACCTTGGGTCTTGTTGTCTGTCTGGCGCCCTCACCGGCCAGCGCCCCACTGTGCAGTCCGGGCTGGACTCCAGCTGCTGCCTCATCATGTGATGGGATTATGGCAGCCATCAGCACATTAGGCTCATGTGCTCCCTGTTGACCTCGCAGATTCCTGGAACTGACCACACCTGAGATCAAACCCAGGTTGATGCTGGTCCAGATGGAGGCTCAGTGTCCCATGAGGGGCAAAGGTCGGTTTTTCAACGTGACAGAGAGAAGGGACGGCGATGTTTACAGTGACGTTCTGAGCTCAGAAGGAAAGCAGGGCACAGGCTCTCTGACATAGTAAGAGGTCCGTCTTGACGGGGCGTGAAGACTAGCACATACATGGCATGTAACAATTGATGAAAAAGAGGCTGTGAATTTGGAAGAGTAAGGAAGGGTATGTGGGACAGTCTGGAGCAAAGAAAGGGAAGGAGGAATGATGTAATGACAGCAGGCTCTGCGTTTGCATGCAGAACTGTTACCACAGCGCGTGCTCCACATGGTGAGGGAAGAGCAGAGAGCGCTGAGGATGAGACTAAGTGGGGCAGCACACAGGCTCACACCTTTCTCTAGCAGCGTTTTCTTGTCAAAAGCGATGCAGAATGGAACGAACTAGCAGGACACTGAATACGTGCAGTGGCCGTTTTACCAGGGGAGGTAGGTATTTCAGAGACTGCGCATAGGAATCCTTCAAACAGAAATAATACAAGTAACTGCATGTACTGAACACTTATGAGGAGATTTACTTAATTTTAATCATTCTAAACAGTTGGTATATAACTATTGTGAAAAGTAAGGAAAAAGGCCGGGCCTGATGGTGCACACCTTTAATCCCAGCACTCAGGGAGGCAGAGGCAGGTGGCTCTCTGTGACTTCAAGACCAGCCTGGTCTACAGAGTGAGTTCCAGGACAGCCAGGACTACACAGAATAACCCAGTCTCAAACAAACAAATGAACAAACAGCCAAAAAAAGGTAAGAGAAAAAGACTCAGAGATGCCAACTATCTTACCCAAGGCTATCTAAGTTTAAGGTTTGATTCAAAATCCCTGCTTTGCCTTCCTATATTTTCCTCACAGTTTGCTCACGCTGTTTCAAATGTACAGAGTTGGCACTCAGTTCCTATACAATTCCTTCTACCCTTCTTGTGGTCTGCAGTATGTGAAGCACACACGGCGAGTGGGACCCACGCATGAGCTGTGTCCAAAAGGTTAGCGGTGCCAAGGCAGAGAAATGCACCTGCAGTGAGGCTGGCACCTGCTCCGCAGGCCAGGCACACTGAACGGCCTCTGATGTAGGTGCTGGCCGCTGGCCAGTGAAGGCTGTCAAAGAGAGGGCAGGCAGTTTACACATGGTCCCTTACTTCTTCCCACTGTTTAACACAGGGCCTAAAACAAACAAACAAACAAAAACAAAACAAACACACACACACACACACACACAAACTAGGACCTAAGAGCTCTTTATGAGGCTTCTATTCCATCCTTATTCTTAAAATAAATAATTTTATTTTATGTGCATTGGTGTTCTGTCTGCATTCACGTCTCTGTGAGGGTGTCAGATGCCCTGGAGCTTGAATTATAGAAGTTGTGAGCTGCCATGTGGTTGTTGGGACTTGAACCTGGGTCCTCTAGAAGAGCCATCTCTCACAACCACTGTACCGAGAGGTAGGAAGTCAGCACTGAAGTGGTGTGTGGAAACATCCCTGACTAAAAGATGCTCTTCTGTCAGTTTCTACTCTTATTTACTTACAATTTATTGCCCTGGAAAGCCAGCTCTATTTTTTTTTTTTTTTTTTTTTTTTTTGGTCATTTTGACACACTTAATCATCCTCTGTTAAAATGGTATTCGTAAGCTCCCAGCTCTAACTGACTCTGCATTTTGAGACTAACTACCAATATCATGTAACTTATAATTATCCTGTTAGTCTATCTTCTTGTTAATCTGTCGGCATTAGCTTATGAGGAGAGAGGAAGGATTTACCCCTCCCCCTTCAACAGTAAGGGAGTGAGCTGAGGGCAGAGGGTCCTGGGCCTTCCTGAAGCTGCTCTACAGAACCAAAGAAGCTACAAGTGTACCCGGAATTCAGACACACACACACACACACACACACACACACACACACACACAAACAAAACAAAACAAAACAAAACAAAAAAAACGATGCAGTTTCAACGTCTGCAAAGGGTGGCTCAGGAACTAGGCTTCTGACATGTGACTTTGTGCTGCAATTCCTCCATACAGTGACTGAGAACACTGTAAAAAGGAGGCTAATGCAAGTACAAAGGTATATTTTAATCTTTAAATAATATGTCTTAAAGACAAAAAGAAAGAACCATCATGCCAAGAATAAGTGAAAGTTGAAAACATTTTAATTTCTAACTAAAAGCAGCAGGCTGCTAAGTTAAAGTAAGAATATGCTGAAGGGGACAGGTCCTTTGAATTTATGCTCATATCAGAACAAAACTCAGTCAGGTACATAATTTAAAAGAAAAATGCTGTCTAGAATTTGTTTCCATTTGTGAGAGTGTCTTCTGTAGCCCAGGCTGTCCTCAATATTGTGAGAATAAACACAAACAAACAAACATGGGGTGTTACCAAAGTGACCAGTACGTTTCCAGATTAGCCTTATCCAAAGGCATTAGCACTATATTGTGTGCATTTCTTGAAAGTATTTTAAAAGCCTCATTTTAAGGCCGAAGAAAGTATTTTCAGGAATGAGAAAAGAGCAGGTAGGGTGTGTCTGGGGAGCAGAAACAGGCTGTGTTTCAAAGAGGAAAGATAGAACAAACTGCAAAGGAAGGAAGAGCCGACAGCCTTCAGGCCAGTGAGGAAGACGCTGCCCTACCCTCCTGTCCTTAAGTACAATGGGGAGCAACAGGTGACTGACGTCTGCTGGCAGAAATATGGATGATAAGGAGTCGGAAAGGGAAAGAACAATAGAGACAGCATGGGTGTATATGGGTCTGAGACACACTGGACTAGAAACAGCAGACGTCGCTGTTTGATCAAGGAAAGGATGAAACCAAACTCTTCATCAATGTATGTCACCTAATTTAAAATTGCAGAGTACTGAAAACAGTACTCTTCCCATTCTGTAGAGAGTTGCTCAGAGGGGTGTGGCATACAGAAGGCCCTGGGAGACACATGTGACGGAATAAGGAGCCATGTCCAGATTCAGAGAGAACTAGGGCTGGAAATATAGCTCATCAGCCAAGCACTCGCTTATCACCAAAAGGCCTGGCTTCAGTCCCTGGCATGGCAATACAGATGTGTGTGCGCCTGTTTGTGTGTATGTGTGTACATAATAGATGTGTGTCTGTATATGCACAATAAACATATGCATGTGTATATGTACAATAGTGTGTACACAATGCATACATGTGTACATACAATGTATGTACGTGTGCGTATACTATATATGGGTGTGCATACATAATATAGATGTATATGCACACAATATATATGTATAAATATATATATTAAACTCAAATAGAAAAAATGAGAGTTTAAGATTTCCAATGGTAAATCTGCTGATAGTATACACAGAACAACAAGCGGGCTACATTCATTCTATTTTTATCTTACAGTAAAATAACTGTGAGGCTGCACTTTCCAACCACCAATTCTCTACTCCCCTTGCACAGTGTCTCAGAATGGTGACAAGATTTAGCTCAGTAAACCTGAGATACACGCTAAGGCAGTGACACCGCTTTTGAGCTATGCATATCAGAGCATTTAGTAATGGATAAACAGAAAATTCTATAGTTTTAAAGAACAAACTCACTTAAACATCCTAATTTATTGATAGCCAGATACTAATGTCAGCAACTATCACAAGGAAGATATTTTATTAATAAAACAAAATAAAACAGTAGCCTATTAGCATCACTGCTTTTTAGAATCATGCCAGGGAGAATTTGAAAATAACAGAGAAAACATGGATGATCTTCCCGATCAGCTTTTACAGCGCCGCCATGGTTCTGTTTAGATCCGTACAACCAGGGCACATCTCTAATAAGAGAATCCTCTTAGAGCGCAGGCTCCTGGCAACTGTGTGGCTCCTCCTGCTTTGCACCTCACTCTGATAATAGGATGCTCCGCTGCTCCCCTTCTTCCCCGAAGCACATTCCTGGGGACTTTGTGGAGCTAAAATTAGTTTTTCTCTTTAGAAGCTCTCTCAAAGACACTCCAAGAAGAAAATTCCCAGAGATGTGATAAACTCATTCCAGAAACAGTGTTACCCCTTCTAATAACGAAAACTGTTAGGTAAATATCTGACCTATAAACATTTAGCTCAGTGAGGTTATTTTCCCCACTTTCCTGGTAACCAGAAACATGCACGCAGAAAGAGTGCTACCAACAGCTGAAGTGTGATGGGGTCAGAGCCCAGCTTACAGTAGTATAATTGTGGGGAGTTTTAAATTTCATGGTTTTTGAGACAACTGTTTATTCAGCCGGGTGCAGTGGTGCACACCTGTAATCCCAGTACTCAGAGAGGCAGAGGCGGGCGGATCTCTGTGAGTTCAAGGCTAGCCTGGTCTACAAAGCAAGCCCAAGACAGCCAAGACTATACAATGAAACACTGTCTCAAAAAAAATTTAATTAAAAAAAAAAAAAGAAAAAGAAAAAGGAAAGAAAAGAGATAACTTTGTACTAGTATTTTGCAAGCAAGCAAGTAAAGAGATACATTGATTTATAAGGGTAAGGATCCCAAAGTCTTCTTGTTCCTTCCTTCCTTTCTATTTCTGAGACAGGGCCCCACTATGTAGCCTAGGCTAGCTTCAAACTTGAAGTAGACCTCTTTCCTTACCACCTGAGGGAGACTACAGGTGTACATTCATGAGGCAGGTAGAGTGCAAGCTCAAGGCTTAGCCCGAGTTACAAAATAACACCCTGTGTCAAATAAAAATAATAAAATAAATGGACAGGACATTCTCCACAGTTATGTGGAGAGCGGGAACTGACTTTGACATGAGCTTTGGTGCCCCATATTTGACCACCTCCCCTTGGTGGGGAGGCCTGATGACACTCAGAGAAATAAGCAGGCAACCAAGATGAGACTTGACAGCCTGTATATAGTCAGGGAGGAGGTCCCCCTTGGTCATAGACCTAGGAGAGGGGAATAGGGTGAAAGCAGGTGGAAGGGAGGAATGGGAGAATACAAGTGATGGAATAACAATTCAGTTGTAATTTGAATAAATTAATAAAATGAAAAATATAATAAAATAATGATAATATTAAGAGTAATAATGTAAAGATAAAAGTAGAACCCCAGCTCATTTCACAATCACTTTATTTATTTTTTTTTTAAAAAAACCTGTTGAATTTTAAGAATTTTGCTTTAGTTGGGATTTTCTAGACAAGAAAGCCTAGAAACCTAAGAAAGCGTCGGTCCAGAAGGAGCCTGCCGGCAGGAGGACAAAGCCGTGAACCCACGCCACGGAGCCTGACTTAACCGCTGAGCCTAAGGCCACCGTCCCTTTCTCTCTCTGCACAGAACAGTCTGCTCCGTGCAGCTTCAGACGCAGTGACCTTCAGCTTTCTCCCCTGTAGCCCTGGAGGCTGAATGCTGCTCAGGTCTTATTGATATGGAGGTATGCATGTCTTTACCGATCTACCTACCTGTCTATAAGTTACGAACATATTCAGTGAATGTGTTTGTGACCAAAATACCTTAATATTATTTCACATATATTTTTCTATATTTTGAATGGTCATTGCAATTTCCCCTATAAAATATTCCATCTTGTTAATAAACAATTATTAAACCACAGTGCAAATATTAATACACAATTGAACATTTGAATAATTTTCCAGTTTTATACTATTACACATTGTGCATATATATTCTTCCTTATGGATTAGCTGCTTATAATGACATTTATTAATAAACCAAGACAACAGGAATATTTTTATTGCCTTTCCCTTCAAAAAAGATTCAGTTAACTTATGTCGCCACAATACAAACTGCCCTACCTATTTTAAAGTAACACTGTCTCAATACTGCAACTCGGACATATTTCATATAAACATCACATAGAATCTTTTATAAGGTCCTAGGCAATCATCTTAGGCTTCATGCCACTCTTGACCCAATCAAAGGATGCAACCGAGAAATGCTTGACTTGTAGCAAAATAACACGGGGAGAAGGGCTGTGCTTGGAGTGTGCCTCGCCTGTCTAGAATATTTGTAAATATATAAAGTATAGTACTTTTCCTGACTGGGCAGAGCGCGAGTCAGTGACTTTTCAAAAACGGTATGTTTCAAGGCTCTAGTTTCTAAGAACAGGCTTGCATCTTCTGACATGAGTGCTGGTTTGGTCTCAAAGGGCCACAGAAATAGGCCACGGCAAATCAAACTAACTAAAGCTCATATTTGCATGAGCTCTTGTATTGGTTGGTACAAATACAGCAAGAGTGTTAACAGACCCCTCAGAAAAACTGTTTACCCTGGAAAGGGTCTGACACCTACAAGAAGAACATTATGACAGGAGGATCTGGGCCCAGGGGTCCTGTTCAAACTATGACACCAGCCAAGGACAATACATGCAGTAAACTTCCAACCCCTACCCAGATCTAGCCAATGGACAGGACATTCTCCACAGTTGAGTGGAGAGTGGGGACTGACTTTCACAAGAACTCTGGTGCCCCATATTTGACCACGTCCCCTGGTGGCACTCAGAGGAAGGATAACAGGCTACCAAGAAGAGACTTGATACCCTATGAGCATATACAGGGGGAGGACGTCCTCTTCAGTCACAGTCATAGGGGAGGGAAGTAAGGGGAAAATGGGAGGGAGGGAGGAATGGGAGGATATAAGGGATGGGATAACAATTGAGATGTAATATGAATAAATTAATGAAATATATTAAAGGAAAAGAACAAAAAGAAAAAGAAATGTTAAGGGGGTGGCTGGTGAGGTGGCTCAGAGGCTAAAGAAACTTGAGCCACCAAGCGTGACACCTGAGCTGGATCCCCAGGAACCACACGGGGAAAGGAGAGGACTGGCGCCCAGCAGTTGTCCTCCGACTGCCAGCCCCACACACAAACTGATGAAAACTGAAATGTGACAACAAAAATTAAAAAGGATTATTGAGTCTAGATATCAGCGCACAGAACTGTTTGTTTGATACGCTGATATGAAATTTACCCACTAACAAGGTGGTGTCCAAACTTTCAACAGGAAGCATAGTATGAAATAAAAATGAAAATGGATTTGTGCATGCCAGACTCATATAAATGTAATTAGGAGTAAACATGCTTTAGGGCACACATGTTTTCTTCTATTTAGTTTTCTAAGTAGAAAATAATTAATTCCTAGGATGTTCCCCATAAAGGCCGATTTACTCTTTCTTGTTCTATGTGGTATGCCGCTGGGAGTCACGAGGTCCTACTGGGCAAACATCACCCACACTCCCAGCTCTCCACTTCAGCCACAGGGCACGGGTGGACTCAGCCATCCCACCCTGCTAACAAAGACGAGGACCCTAGAAGGCAGGGGCTCCATGCAAAGCCTTCCTAACCTCCGTGGGAGCATGTGCGGCTTCTGATGTACCGTGTGCGTGCGGTAATAGAGATGCTTCCGTGAAGTAAGTCTATGCAAGGCTGAGAACTTCAGACTTCTGTGATTTATACAGCTCCCAATCTCATAGGGAAACTATTGTGCTAAGCAAAGTGGGTACGCAGAGAAACACAAATTATAAAGATAATTTTATATGTTATCACTTATATCATTACTTTCACAAATCAGTATTCCACATCAAGGTTTTTGAGTATTACTGCTTACATATATCTAAACATTATACATCCGTGTCATTTTCTGTGTACTGAACAAGCCGATGACTGTAAATGCAACTATTATGTAACTCTCTTAGATGCGCTCAACTGAAAATAAATACCCACCAGTACTCACTGAAAAACATATAAACACTTAAGGCAGTTTATTTTTCTCTTCCTGTCATAGTTCCATCCTGCTTTTTATCTTAATGTACATCTTATGCTTAAAATATTTTTATTGATCTTATGTAAAGCTAAAACAAATATATACAGAGAACAGAGTTTTATATTTCTATATGATATTTTTCAGAAAATATTAAATAGGGTATCTTATTTAATTGTAATTAAAAATTTCACTAGTACTTAACTGATTAAAACAACAAATATATTTAAAATTTAATAGACAGGGAACCATACAAAGTAAAAGTAATTTTGGAAAATGTAAGTACGCAGCATTATAAAGCATATGTAAATATTAGTATATACTTTTCATTAGTACACAAATATTTTCTGTGTAGCACACAGTTTTTCATATGTGTATAAATCACCATAATCATCTCACTATCCTACTGTTATTATCCCCATCTTATAGATGTGGGCTAAGAAGAAGAGAAGCTGAATAACTCCTCGGAGACTCCCTGTCTCCATATCTGAGGCATGTACCTACATCCTCTGCTCTCTCTCCTATATTAGAAATATAACCAGGGACATGACTTCTGGGCACTGAGCAAAGGCTAACGGGGGAGGTGGAAAGGGAAATTCAAACACAAGTGCCTTTTCAGGCAGTTTTTTGGTAGTGTATACAAAAGTAGGAGAAATTGAAATTATTTCCCTTAAAACTCTTACTCTCATGAGACCACTGAGAACTGTGGTCTCTCATGAGACCACTGTGTGAACACCAAGGGAACACCCCACTTTAAATGCCAATGTCTACTCAATCTACGACACACACACACACACACACACACACACACACACACACAAAAGTAGAGAAAGTTTTGTGAGCCATTTTTAATGCTTTAGGAACAAAGTTTAATTAAAATTTAAATTATTTTGAACCCTGAACTTTTTCTTAAAATGGCAGTCAATGTCAATCTGGAAGGACAGGAATGCTAAAATGTAACAGTACAGTAATAATCACAACTATAATCTACATGGTTGGTTTACAATGATGATATGCAATGCATGAAAAGACAGCAGGTCAATAACAGAGCCATGCATACAACGCTCCTTTCAAAATCTTTATTTGCATTTCTATTACCGAGATCATTTTCTAATAATGAAGTTGCCATGAGAAGCTCCATTACCAAGGAACCGGTGCTACAGAAACAGCATCATTAAAGCATCGCTGTGTACAGGAACTTTTATTAGGATGATACAAGCTATATATCATTGTAATAAAGTTCCTATTATTACTTTAATTGCATAAAGCTGTGTTTGAGTATAGCAATGTGAAAGCTGCAGGACTTTTAATAAAGTATTGAAATAATGCTTTGGTAATAGAATTGTTTAGAATACTAATACTTCAGGGAACACCAAGCTCACTAATGGATGATGTTTATTTCACTGATTATACATGGTCTATCAAGAATTAAGATGAAAAAAAAAAAAAACCAGGGAGAGATGAGAAATGAACTCTGATACAGTACGCTAATATGTGCATTGAAACACACATATTAGCACTCCTTAATACAACAAATCAATATCTCCAATTCATTTGTCCATGGAAGATTGTAAGCCATAAATATGGTCATTGATGACTATAATAATGAAAAGATTTAATGCTCAGGTTGAAGTCTGGCTGGCAATATAAACGCTAATACACAATGACAAAACCCACAGATATGAAGACATATGTTGAAAAATTAGAAATGTCAGCTTTGAGAGGCCAAACACACACATGCAGACAGAGCATTAATTGACTTTAAAGGATTAACTCTTTCCCTTCTACCAAGGAACAAAGCTTTACATATCAGGCGCACGCTCACTCCAAGATGCTAGTACACATTGTCTACAATGTCGTACTGCCTCTAGGCAATAGCGAGAGGTTAGACTTGCACGTAGGTTCACAACAGGGAACTCTAGTATAGTGTTCATTTGTTTGTTTATTACTTTTTCTTTCTTTTTTTTTCTCTAATAGAGTCAGTCTGGGGCTGTTCTTTCTGAAAACATGTAGAGCATTCACCACCAGAGACCGCCAGAGAGCCATCTACCACTCTCTAGGCATGCAGACATTATACCTGCTGCTGTGGAAACAGGCAGAGAAGGCACCAGGCTGTAACAGACTGGCATAAACCAAGGCGGTAGAGACTGTGGGGAGTGCTACAGGCACCTCATCTTTCCAATCAGCAGAGAGACCAAGGCTGTGGGTTCTGGGACCCCGTGTAGCATGTCTAAGAAGCAAAGGTGGCAAATTTGGAATCTGCTTGAAAAGCAAAATGCTTTTCCTGTAAGAAAGCATCTCCTTTGCACAATGCCTTCTTTGTGCTGCCTTCCAGATGTGATGGTCCACAGACATCTGTATACAGTCAACTTAAAACCCAGGATGTTTCTTTCCCTCTTGAGTCACGTGACTATAGGCAAATGTGAGCAGAAGTTCCTCTAATACGATGGCTCTGAGATCTTTGCATTAACTGAGGGGCACCGTAACAGTCAGCTGCTGCATTAGTTTTCAAGATTGCAACATTCTTTTTCAAATATGATCTAGCCAAACTACTTTGCACTGGCAATGAAGAAATCTATTTCTTGGATTCACAAATCTTGTAATGTTTCACTTGGGACTTTTTCACATTGGGGCTTAATTATTGTGTCAGTTGAGTAAACATCTGCATGTCTGCCATATGGTGACACCCAAATATTTGAAGAAATATCACTTTCCATGAATAAAACAAAAAAATTAAACCATGTAATTTGAAAAAAAATCTAATTTTAGCACTCCTTTAGTCTTACAGTTTCTTTAAACTAAGGAAGGTGAGCATCCCATTCTGTCTAATCAAGACTCCTCCCACTGTGACATGTGACAACCTTCAGAGGCTTAGGAAGCTCACCAGGGTTTCTTTTTCCTTTTCTTTCTTTCTTTCTTTCTTTCTTTCTTTTTTTGTACTACTTTTCCTTCATTGTTCTCACTTCCTCATTTCTCCACATCAATTGTCAGCATCTCCCTCAAAGCATAGTTTCCATCAAACACCCCCATTTTTCTCCACCTACTGGAAGACAACAAATCCCAAAAAGGACTCTGGCAAGCATTGCCTCTCCAGCCTGCTCTGCTTTGGTCTCTTCATTTTTTTTTTTTTTCCTTTTCCGCTCAATACAGAAACTTAAATACTAACCCAGTGTCGAAACCTGATACCAATAAGGGTCAAAACTAACTCTTGCTCAAAACGCATTACTTATTATCATAGCCCTTGTGGGAACATAAGTCCCACAGCCAATCAGAGCTGTGGGTCACAGGATAATGCCTGATTAATACGTGTTAGCTTTGCCTCGGGAATCTGTGACCCGGGTAATAAGTCTACACCTATATAATAAAGATGAAACTGCATAGTCCTCTATTTTTCCTGCAACTTGGTCCAGACAACTTTCCAGCCTATCTTTTCAGGAATTCCTGATAACAGCACAGAAGGGAGGCCTCGCCGAGTAGCTAACATGTGCCAACGCGTAATCTACGCCCAAATCCTTGTTAGTAAACATAACAACGAAGGTTCTTGTGCTGCTCGTATCCTCCTAACCTATGGTTATTCTGGGCCCAGGAGTATCTGACTTGATGCTGCTTAACCTCACAGTTATGCTTCCCAGTTCCAGAAGGCTGTCTCTGCCCACACTGTATATTCCCAACATGCTTTGCCTTCTGCAACCAGTATGGCTAGCATTTCCTTACTGCTGTGCAGTCTCTCTATCTGAAAAATTCTCTCCATTTCAGCTCTTAGAGTCTCTTATAACTAGAGACAAATAATGTCTTCTGGTAGGAAAATTAGCCCCAGGGATGAGACTCCTCAATGGTTATCCAATGTAGAGTGGTCAGTCCTGAAGTCATATCTATACAAACTGCAGAAATGAACCCTGGAAATTGCATGTATGTGTGTGTGCGTGTATGTGTGCAATAATAATAAAAGAAAAAGAGGCTATTAACTCGAGAGTAGGGGATACAGGAGGAAAAACAACTGGAGGGAGGAAAGGAAGAAAAGTGGGCGGTGGTAGCACAAACTGTTAGACCCAGCATCTGAGAAACATAGGCAGGCAGATCTCTGAGTTCAAGCCCAGCCTGGTCTACAGAGTGAGTTCCAGGGCAGCCAAGGCTACACAGAGAGACATTGTCTCGAAAACCAAACCAAACCAAACCAAATCAAAAGGAAGTGATGCACTCTAATTAAATAATAACATATTTAGGGCTGGAGAAATAGCTCAGTGGTTAAGAGCACTGGATGCTCTCCCAGAGGGCCTGGGTTTGGTTCCTAGAATGCATGGAGTCACTCAATCTCCAGTTCCAGGTGATCCCACATCCTCTTCTGGCCTTTGTAGGCACTGCACACATGCGGTGTACAGACATACATGCAAGCATACACACCAAATAAAAATGAATAAAAAATTAAAAAGCACATTTAAAAAACATCTCTCTTTATATTCTCTATCAGTGGCCTATGACTTTACCATGTACTACATGTACCACCTGTATAAGATTGTATAAGGCTATAAAGATTTTATTGTGGTCTTATGTAATATTTTTTAAGGATTTATTTTATTTTATCATTTAAAATTGTGTGTGTGGACATATGCGTGTGAGTTCAGGCATCCTCAGGGGCCAGACATTGAATATCTCTGGAGGTGGACTTACAGAGATTTGTAAGCTGTCCAACATGGGTGCTGGGATTTGAACTAGGGTTCTCTTCAAGAGCAGCACATGCTCTTAACCACTGAGCCATCTCTCCGGCCCCATTATATGCTAACAATATCAGTAGTAACTTATTATTATTGACCAATTCTTGTATGTCATCTATGTGTTATCACCTGTCTTTCGGGAAAGGAACTCGTTCTGTAGCTTTCTGTTTCCTGAACAGTGATGTTTCTCAGGGAGCCTTTTATACCAACTCTGTAAATCTCTATTTGTTAGTTATTGATGACTGACTGCGAGAGATGATGGTACCAGATGATGAAACTTATCTCTAACATTCAGGGATGAGCCATAGAAATTTCAGAGAATCTCTTGTTGCTTAGGGATTGATAATATGACCCAAGTGATGCACAACTTAGCAACTAGCCTAAGCGCTGCCATTCATCATTCTGACGACAAGCCGCAAGTGTGCAGACACGGGCACTCCACTGGCATGGAATAAGATTATTTCTATGCCAACTAATAATTTGCTTTTGCCATCTGCATACGGCAGAGACTGGGTGCATTTCTTATCTGACCTAGCCTTCATGCTTATAACGGAATTTCAATCTTCGAAGGCAACAAAGGGCATCTTAAACAAGCAAGAACCCAGGTAGCAGATGATAACGGTATATGAATGCAGCCTCGCTTGGTGCTATTAGTCACTGTAGATGTGCTTGCTATCTCTTGTCTGCATCTATAACTCTCACCATCATCTCTTTACAGAGTAAACAAATGCTGCTTATAAACTTCCCCACACAGGCTGCCTCTGCAGGGTTTTCTAACCCTCCAACTCGCTTAACAGACTTAAGTGCCTTGTTAAAACCAAGTATATGGCATACAAATTGCAGGACTGTTCTTAGGACTGTATCAGGGATGGTGTGGCTGTTTTTCTTCAGAATGGCACTTGTTTTCTTTGAAACTTGAATGAATGATGTGGTCTGACTGTTATCCTGGTGCACACAGCTCTGCTCACCCCGTGTACCTGCACAGTTATTGTGCCTCTGAGACAGGAATACCTTCTACCCACTGAGAGCCCACACAGGGCTCCTACCCTTAGTGCAAGATTTATATAAAAATGTGATCACTGCCAGAGGACCCACCAAATGATGACTGTTTCATGGGAAAAAAGCCACAGATCTCTCTATAAATACAATATTATTTGTTATTTGAACTCCTTAGCAAAGTATATAATAGAGTTAATTTTAAATTTAGCAAATCACTTAATGAATACTAGGTTTATGATCAACTTGAACTAAAATCATTAACATCAGTAACAATTAATGGATACTGTGTGACTACATATTATGGGCTAGGACCTATTAAAAATAGTTGCTTTTTTTGGTTCATGAAGCAACCCAGTGAGGTCTTAACTCTTAATGCATTTTACAGGTAAAGAAACTGAGGCAGAGAAAGGCTCAGTATCTTGTTCTTGCTCCAAGTTTGACAACTCACTTGGAAAATCTAGTGTTAGACCTAGGTTGTATTTATTTTTATTTTATGTGTATGAATACTTTTGCCTGCACATATGTAACTGTATTGTATGCATGCAGTGCCTGCAGAATCCAGAAGAGGGCACCCTATCCTCTGTCACGGACTCACAGACAGTCAAGAGTCACTACGTGGGTGCTGGGAACTGAACCTTTGTCCTCCTCTGCTAGAGAAGCCAATGTCCTTAATCTCGGACTTGTCTCTCCAGAGCCCAGTTTTGGCTTTAAGTCAAATTCTCTGAACCATTATGTTCTGCTGCTTCTCATTTCCTCAGTGCTAGTCCTAAACTGGGAGCTGAGGGACCATTCGTTACACTGTATCCTTCCACGTGTTGTCAGACACTTACTGTGGTTTTGAATGTATGTTATGAATAGGATTCATTTCCAGGTAGTTGTCTATAATTAAGAATTTTAGGTGTTTGTAGGTGGTGGTGGCATATTACCTTTACTCTCAGCACTTAGGAGACAATGGCAGTCAGATCTGTGAGTCTAAGGCCAGCCTGGTCTGTGAGGTGAGTTCCGGGACAGCCTGGCCTACACAAAAAAACCTGCCACACACACACACACACACACACACACACACACACACACACACACACACACACACGGAGAAGAATAGGAATTACTATTCTAGGTTTTTTTTCCACATGTGCAAAGGATGTGCTGTGCTTCCACAGTTTAATGCTGTAGCCCAGGCTATACTGGAACTCATTATGAAATTCAGTTTGGCCTAAAAGTTGCAGTTATCCTCCTGTCTCAGCTTTCGACATACTGGGATTTCAGCCATGAGACGCCACAGCTAGGCACACACTACTGGCTTATACTATGGACTCTCCTATGGAGAAAGCAGCCAATCCAAGCCCCAAATCACAACTGTTCAGCCGAGCTAGCTTTCTTTCTTTCTTTTCTTTTCTTTTCTTTCTTTCCTTCCTTCTTTCTTTAATATGTATATAGTGTACTGCCCGCCTGCCAGAAGAAGGCACCAGATCACATTATAGATAGTTGTGAGCCGCCATGTGGTTGCTGGGAATTGAACTCAGGACCTCTGGAAGAGCATCTCTCCAGCCCCTCAGCTGAGCTTTCTAAGGCACAGCTGGGAAGTTACTTGTCATCTCGGATGACTCCTATTTCTGTAGCATAGGAAGAAGTGTGCTAATCAACATCACAGTTTAGGCTACTTCAGTCATGACCTTTAGCGCACCTCTAACACAAGCTCCCTTGTTAACAGTCATGTCTTTTGGCTGAGAATTCTGACTGGAGTGCAAAAATCAGGGCTTCAGAATCCAAATTAATGCTGAGTTTGCAACAATACACCCGAGGCTTCTATATCTTTTTTATATTCCTTTATCATGTAACTGCTGAATCACTCATTTGGCACTTAGCATTTACTTGCTGCTGTTATCATTTTTATTTTTAACATATTTTCCAGGCTCACAAGTAGTACTGTCAACATGAGGTTCTTGAACTCCTTCTTGCTCTTGTAGACTCTGAGTCCCATTGAACAGTTTGTTCCCACTTTATTGGCTTCTTTAGCAGCTGGAAAAGCTTCCTCTGTGTGAACAGGAAGTGACAATATCGAGACATGTCTGGGGTTCCCAGTTCCTACAGTGGTTGGATATCCAGGCATCTTCTCATTTACCATTGTATTTGGCATATGACCTCCCATCTGAAGGCCAAATATGCTCCTGTGTAGTTTTAGTCAGATTGGCTCATGGCAATGAGAATTTTGTCAGCCTTGACTTAGATACTTACACGTGCTACACAAAGCAAACCAAGGTGCCCAGCTGCTCCTGTACTAGAGGATGCTGTCTTTTGGTAGGAGACAGGCATCCTGGAGTAGCTTCTACTTGGGAATGCTCAACTGAGGAATGCAGATGTGTCACAAGAAAGATATGCTGGAAGACTTTGGTAGGTAGGAAGAATGTCCTAGAAAGGGCCATGGAGGTGAAGGCATGATCTTACAGGGATCAAAAGAGAAATGGAGAACTCAAGGGGGAAGAGGCTGTGTATGGGGGAGGGGACCCTCAACCTGCACCATCCCAGATCGGTTTGTGATAGTTATGGTCCTCCAGCCCCATTCCTTTGTGGCTGCTTGTTGACAGATAGTCGCCCTGTAAACTACAAGTCCTTTGAGGAGTAAGGCTGTGTTAGTAAGGGTGGTAACTGTAACAACCTGCTCACACTAGGTGCTGACTTAGTGTTTGTGAATGAAAAAGAAAAAGAAAAAAAGAAAAAACCTCATTTCTACTCAATGGTTTAAGTAACTCCAGAGGTAATAACATATGTACATCAAACATCTTAAGTCAAAATGATTTTGTCTCAAAGCAATGATCCCAGGAGAGGGCAGCCTCCTGTCTAGCCAGGTGGACCAGGCTTAAAGGATGTGAAGACATTACCAGACACTCGCCCAGTGGTCCTCACAAGGCCCATGCAAGGGGACTGAAGACTGCTGACCAGGCTTCCCATTAATCTCAGGAGAGCTGGGTAGCGAATGTCCTTTCACTTTCCACAAAGCCACATGAAGAGGGGCCCATTGGGGCTGCAGTACCATTAGATGACAGGACTGTGACTGTGCAGGGTCTAGCAAATAATCCGTGCCTATAAAATGTTTACTACTAATCTAGCTTTTCACTAGAAGGGAAGAAAATCGGTGACACCACTATTCTAGCTTGCTCATTAATTCTCCATGTGAAAAGAAGTGCTAATCTCCATGTTAAGGCATCAATCATGGAAAATAAACTGAACTGTGACCAGATTTTTAAAATGCTACTTGTTCTAAATTCAGATGTAAATGAAAGCTTCCAGGATTCTGTAAGGAGATTACATGGTGCTAGGAAGGCCCATTTAAACTCAATCTTCTAGGAAACTTTAAAATAATTTTCCAGTTTGAAACTGTTCCCTAATATTACCCTTCATATGCTTTCCTTGTCCAAGAAGATTCTCTCTCTCTCTCTCTCTCTCTCTCTCTCTCTCTCTCTCTCTCTCTATATATATATATATATATATATATATATATATATATATATGAATCTCTCCCAATTTCTAAGTGAAGTATTACAGAATTTCCCAGAAGCATTAGAGATGGTTCCTTAGCAACTGTTGCTATGTCTCAAAACAACCTGAAACAATCTTCTCTGAGACACATAGTCTCTCCGTTTCTCTGCTAACAGAATTTCACAATATGGCACAGAAGATCCGTGAGGCTAAAAATAGCTTCCAACACACAGTTTTAAAGTTGACAGTGTCTTAATGATTTAAGCCTTCCATATTGCAGCTTCAGTTAGGTGTGCCCCAACAACAGTATATCAGCAAGCTCTGTGCAGCGGGATTGTAGAATCTTTTTCTTTTTTAATCACACCATTAACACTCTCGACATTTTAGAAATAATGTTTATCGATTTAGGTGTTAGGACTCCTATAAATTAAGTGATGTAATGGACGGAATTATTGTGGTATTATAAAGAAAGTGTCATTCAGATTGTTAACTACATGTGAGGGAAAAAAACCCCACAGAGATTCTGGATTCATGTTAAAAAACAAAAAACAAAAAAACCAAAAAAACAGCCCAGCTCAGGGGGCTGCATGGAAGGAGGTTGCTGTGTCTAGTGACAGGGGTTGATCCGCACCATTCGCTCCTAGCTACTCTCACAAGCACAACCCAACCTGCTTAATAAAGTCAATGACTGATGCTTTTATTGTCAAACATACCTAAAGATGAAAATTAGATCCAAGAGTTTAAGCCCATGACCCCAATAAGGGCAATGACAGACGCATTAAGAAGGCAATGAACACGCAAAGAACCTGTAATGGGAAGAGCCACGCGGTCCTGGAAGGCAAACTGAACCCGCCACCTATGGGGCTGCATAAACCTCCACAAGAACCTCACCTCCACACTACAGGAGCTGAGTGAGAACCTAGCTAAGCCTTTGATGGTTCTCGGGGAGCAGAGGTGACGGTGGAAACAGTGATGGTGTCATATGAAAAATGCCTCTGTCACTCTTGCTCTCTGCCTCTGTCGCTCTTTGTCTCAGTGTGTGTATTTATTAAGAATTTTCTATAGCAACCTTTATCATGAGTCCGTTTTGAGGGTGAAATGAGATAAATGCACGTGAAGCATATTGCCTGGCAATAAATAATGCCCTTTGCATGCATGCATGCATATATATGTGTATACAAAAATGTATATGTTGAAAAGCAGTCTCTCCCCTCCCTCCCTCCTTCCCTCCCCCCACACCTCTCTCTCTCACACACACAGAGAGGCTAAGAATATACTTATACCTCACAGTTACTACAAAGTAAGCACAGTATGAAGTAATAAGGACAGCAGTGAATTAATATACAAAATAACCCAGTACTTGCTATTTAGCAAGTGCTTCCCAGAAGTCGTCTGTGACTATCACCACCGTCATCAGTCATCACTGCTGCCATTTCTCCCCTCTTATATTGGAGAACAATGAACTCCCAAGGAAGCCACACAGCTAGGAAAAGCCAGAGCAGAGACTGACGTGTGCAATTCTGAAGTTTCCTGGCCTTCTCGGCTTCAGCACAGGCCTCCGCCGTCACCCCAAGTGGCTAGACCTTCTAACTTCTCTAAAATGGGTCCTCGGCAAAACGACAACTTCAGGTTGCGTCATCTTCATTCTTAGCATACCTCCCATAAGTCTAATGAAAACACAAAAACCAGAGCTTCTATTGGCAAGTCATAGCACAATAATCAATTGCTGGGCTAAGACATTTCCTGGGCATAGGGCAAAGATCTAGAAGGGTCTCCTAGAGAAATCTGACCAGTCCACCACTGATCTCTAGTTCTATCTATGTCCAACTAGCATTCTTGAAGTAGCATAGGTTGCTAAGATGAATTTAATTGTGTTGTTTTAAGGCAATGATAGTCCTGTGGCTATAATGGATCATTTTACCATATGCAATATCAAAATCCATCAATTAAAGAATTCATCGAAAAAGCTTGGATAGAAACCAGTAATTTCATGACTGTATCCTGGTTTGGATATGAAGGAAACTGACTTGAAAATAAGAGCACAGAAGATTTATTTTTAGACCAGGATATACTTAGTTAATAGTCTCAAACCAGCGTGGCTCGGGGCCAGAGCAGAACTCACTAATTTGAGTCTCTTTGTGTCGCCCTTCCTCTTGACTCTCAAGCAGGCAAGGTAATGAGCACTGGGGATGTATCTAGGATCTACAGAATCTTTTCTGCAGTTTCTATTTTCTAAATCATCAAGCTGTTCTCCAGTTTTATGGAGCTGTTTTTCAATTGTTGAGGATCTTTCTGCAGAAAGGCAATTTGATTTCTATCCTTGGTGCTTCGATTTTACATTCTATCAACACTAAACATTGATTAAGCCTGCTGCACTACTCTCCCTTGCATTTGGGTCTTTGGGTTCTCAGAAGATCATTATTTATTACACAGCAACTATCTGGAATTTTTAAAAAAGAATATGGGCAATGCAGGTGCTACATTATCTGAGCTAGCATTTGCTTTTGTTTGCTTGTTTGTTTCATGACAAAGTGCACTGTTGTTTCTTTCTCTATTTTTAAAAATTCCCCACCTCTCCCACGTGTGTGTGTGTGTGTGTGTGTGTGTGTGTGTGTGTGTGTGTGTGTGTGTGTTCCAGAGGAGGCAACAAGGAGGTATTGGATCCTTTGGAGCTGGAGCTACAGGTGCACTGTTAGCTGTGTGATGTCGGTGCTGGGAACTGAACACAGATCTTCCAGAAGAGCAGCAAATGCTCTTAACCACTGAGCCATCTCTCTAGCCCTGAACTGTTATTTTTTTTCCAAAGATGATGTTTAATGCAAGTAATTTTATTTTGTTTTGAGACAGCCTTGCAATAAATCCCAGGCTGGCCTTGAACTTATGACTCCTTTTCCTCTGCCCCCCTAAGTACTGAAATCACAGGCATGTGCCACTATGCCTGGCCTGAAATGACGTAACAAAGCCTGGTACACAACTTTCTGAACGGACTCAACAATCCATGTCTTCTTGTACTTACTATCCAGTCTTCTTGTGTTTAGGTCAGTCAGACTTAGTGACTTGTTTCTAACAAATTGAACAGGGCCATTTGAAGAGATGCCACTTCCATGGTTTGGTACAAGGCTGCTACTAATCTGACACACGTTCACTTTCCTGGCATTTTCCCTTCCCTTGCTCTCTCACTTCCCTGGCTCTGAGAGAGCAAGTTATCATGTTCTGAGATGTCATATGGACAAGCCACCTGGAACAGAATAAATGGGAGATACTGAGTTCTACCAAGAACCAAGCAATTGAGCCCAGTGAGATGCCCTGAAGTAGTGCATGTAACTAGGCTATGCCTGATTTCATGGCACATGGGAATTTCAAAAATAATTATAAATGGCATGTTGTCATTTATGTTATTTAGTAAATATTAAGAATAGCCTCTGGTGTGTCATAAACTTGGGGAGGTGCTGAGAATGCAGTGCAGGTGGACACACCTCCTCCCTCTCCTCTAGGCCCAGAGGAGCCTCCTGAGTGGTCTCCTTCAGCTGTCAGTTTTCCTGTGTCTCCACCCCAGGAGAACTGTTGGCTACCACATGACAAGAAAGCCCTCCCTCTTTAAAGAGCCACTGTCCTGTAGACAGATGGCGTTGGCCAAACTGTAGACTTCGCTGATGAATGTCTCAGGCAGTGAGTCTTCTCAAGCACAAGAAGATCCCTGGCAGGCACAGACTGTGATGTTCTAATACTCACATTCTCTTAGGCAGAAGGTAAGAATGAGTCTTCGGTAATTTTTATATTAGAAATCTCATCCCATTTGCCTAATCATAATGGTAATTATAATTGGAAACCTATTACAATTGTTGCAACAACAATGCAACTGCAAGCCTTGTAAATTACTAGTCTTCATCTGCATTCACTAAATTATTCCTATTAAACTTACAAACCCCACACATGTGGTTTATTATAATGCCACATTTTCTACTTTTAGTTTTACTGATAATAAAAATTCTGAAATCACATGTTTTCAGATATCGTGGTAAGTTTTTTTAGTGGCAATTTTGTATTCCTGAAGATCAATTCCATTTGTGGAAGCATCCTTTCATCCATATTTAAATATCTGTGGACTATAATATAGGTGCTAGATATACAGATAATGAAATCTTAAAGGACTATGGTGAAGAATCCCATGGATATGAGCAAAGGCCTTCTCTTAGGCCAATGAAAAGCACAGACAGTCACACTGAAGTGACAGCGAGGAAGGACATCATAGCTGACTGGTGAACTCAATGCTAAATAAACGTAATCAGATTTGCTCAAAAGTCAACTTAAATCATGTTATCTACGGGTCAAAATAAAGAGGGGGCAACTCCGGCTTGGATAATCCCAAAATAAAGTGTCAATAACAGAGGGATAATTAGTAGAGACCAGGACAGAACTGCAGTGAGAGAGCACACATTAGCAGATCTGGTGAAGCACTCTGCAGGGCAGCAGACTCCAGAGTTTTCATCCCCGTGATAACAGTTGGATTTGCTGGAATGCATCAAAGACATAGGCCCAACCAGAGAAAGCCTGCATTCTAGCACCTGACAGGGTGACTGCCACCTATCAGTGGCAGGGACATGCTAGGGGTTTACCTTAGCAGCCTAGGTGCTACCTTAGAAACATTTTACTCTTGCTATGCTTCCCAGTTAGCTGGACTATATTTTTTGCCATGAAATGGCCAACAATGTTCCTGAAGGCTAACCAGGGGACACAGACAAGGCATTCCACTCGCTTTGTCATCGTGCTTCTTGATCCCAGCCATGCACAGTGTTCTACATCATTACTTAAGAGTTGAGTTAGAATTCTCTGTTTAGCTCTGAGCCCCATTTCTCAGTTGGGTTATTTGGTTTGGTGGTGTTTAATTTCTTGAGTTCTTTATATATTTTGGATATTAGACCTTTGTCAGATGTAGGGTTGGTGAAGATCTTTTCCCAGTCTGTAGGCTGTTGCTTCGTTCTGTTGACAGTGTCTCCTGCCTTACAGAAGCTTCTCAGCCTCATGAGGTCCCATTTATTAATGGTTGACATTAAGGCCTGGGCTGTTGGTATTCTGTTCAGGAAGTTGTCTCCTGTGCCAATGTGTTCCAGGCTCTTCCCTACTTTTTCTTCTAACTGACTTAGTGTTTCTGGGTTAGCATTCTCTGGGTTTTGTTCAAAGGGCTAATGCAATGGGGTATGTAATTAGGACCAATAAAGGTAGGGAGAGATGTTATCAGGATCGTGGTGAGAAGCAACGTTTCTGCTGGCCTGGAGTATGCCATCTAACTCCGAGACGGGAGGTTGAACTAGAAAGTGGAGAATGCAGGTAAGGTCAACATCTTGGAGAAGCAATGCTAAAAGTGGTACAAAGTCCAAGAATAAATACACTGGCTGTTAGCCAAAAGGCAGAGAGAATTCAAGGGATACAAAAAAAAACTTGTTCTCAGTTAAGTAAACCAAAAAATTTGGGGGGTAGGGGAGAAGTCTGAGAGAACATATTACCTTAATTGTTGAAATGAGAAAATGTAGACATTTGTAGGGGTAGGTTTGGGGAGATGAAAAATAAATCTCATTTCGCCTACCGTAAGTTTGAAGTTGCATCAAGCCACTGCATAGGCTGTGTAGACAAACTGGTCTGTAGCCAGAGGAGCTTCTGAGCTTGTGGCCTAACTTCAGAGTCAGCAGCTCACAAACAGGTGTTTAACGGTATAGAACTGGACAGAACCACTCAGGAAGGGTGCATGCCCAAGTCCCCAGGTCACTCTAAGATGCACAGGGCTGATACAGATGAAACTGAGATAGGGCACTGAGGTCCAAGGCTATGTGCGCTTGGCAGTATTGCTATATAGTATCAAACTGACTTTCAGTAAAGTTTCCTGTTTTTTTTTTTGTTTTTTTTTTTTTTAACCCCAAGCAGTACAATATGAAAAGGACCCTTCCAGAATGAAGGCTGCCACTCAGGGTGAAAGGCAGCCTTGAGGAAACAGAGCGCTCCTTTTTCATGTACAATGTGTTTCAAACTTTTATGTTTTTGTCAACATAGTGAGATAAAAAGGGCATTTCGGTGCAGTTTTATTTTGTACTATTTTATACATTAGCTTGACTATCTTTTCAAATATTTAGAATACTTGTTTATCTCTAAGAACTGTGTGTTCATAACCTTTAGAAGGGGAGTTTCTCAAGACAGTAAGTAAATAATGAACGCTCCTATGTCAGAGAGACATGCCGTCACAATAAAGAGTCACACTGGAGTGGCATTTAGAAGTCAGAGAAAGGGACCAGATGGGAAGTCCCAGGAAGTGGTAGGTCCTCTATCCAGCCCTGCTGCAATGGAAGCAGTGACAGAAAAGTCTGTTCCCCAATTGCTGCTACGAAGGGTCGAGGTGGCTCTCTTCCTGTTATCTCTCTCTTACTCTGAGGTATGAGTGAGGGAAGAGGGGCTGGGGTCATGAAAGAAGAAGATGCTGAGTATTTCCCATGGGGTCAAGAGAGGGCAGAACAGTAGGACGCGGCAGCTTTGTGTGTCTTTGGGCTTTTTGGTCAGCAAATTGGTGTGTTTTATCCCTAGATTTACAATGGCAAGGATACTGGAGAAATGCAAACATATTAAGAAGCTTGGGAGATAATGATAGTTGACCTGGAACACGGACTTGATGGTGAGTGGGGGAGACGTGAGAAAGGGGAGAAGCAGAGACGCCAGTGGACTGAAGGGTTCCGTGATGCTGGGGGCCCGCTGCCATGACGACACACAGGATCTGAATACAGCGGTACTTGGGGAGGACAGTCAGGGGGTGAGGGTGGGTTAGCCAAGGCCTCAAGGAGCTGCTGAGTTTTACAAGGGTAAAGGAGTCATGAGCTTGTGAAGGCTACAGGGGAAGCAGAGTCCCCCGTGAGAGAATTAGGGTTCAATTGAACATAATGGCTGAACAAATATTCAATAAAAGGACAATGCAGAAGAGAAGCTAGGGCCACGTCCTGCTTCTGCCATGCTGTGGACAACACACTCTACAGAGCACAGTGAAGATTATAGCTGGGAGAAGAGAAGTGGAAAATAGGGTTAAGGATGAGCAAAGACAGGAAAACATATATAAGAATATAGGACCATCAGGCTGGGAAAGTGGAGTCACTTATATCATGGACAGAGAATGACTCAGAACCTGAAAAGTGTATGTAAGAAATGAGAAAAATCACAACGCAAGGGACGCTGCCGTCTCGCTGTATGACTCTATAGTAATTCACAGGAAAGTGAATTCTTAGCAGATAGTATTGCAAGGAGTTGGTTCTGAGCATAAGAGATTCAGTTCCGTTGTGAACTATGGAAAGAACTTGGTTCAGTGTTTTACAAGTGGGAGCTATTGTGCTGAAATTAAAACCCAGAAGTTTTCTTTCGGATGATAAGCCTCCTTATCGCTAGAGGAGACAATTTTAAGTTCTAATTAAACTTCTAAATTAACCTAAATGCAGCTGAGCTTCATTTAATAGAATCCTAGAATTTCAAAGTACATAGGAATTTAGATATCACCTAGTTTGACTTAGCCTATCCAAAGCAAAGAAAGGAAGGAAGGAAGAAGAAAGAATTGATTAGTCCTCCTTGACTCCAAACTCTGCAGCTCCCTCAGACTCTCCTCAGCATACATTCTTTCCTCTTGTCCTGATTCAAGGCAGACTGCCCAGCCAGCCATGCGGAAACTATGTGGAGGCAGGGTAGATGCCGTTATGTTCTCTTGCCCCAGTCTCGTTCATACGCCCCAGCTCAGCAGAGCTCCACACTAGCCAGGTTTCCTCTAAAAAAGATGAAAACAGATTCGACCTCGGATGGTGTCGGAAGGCACCAGAGTGCTAGAAAACAACGCGGGGTTGTAGGTCAAAGAGTCAGAAGAAAGACCAGGCCCTTTAATCCCTGGACTGGGGAGGCAGAGGCAGGTGGATGTCTGTGAGTTCAAGGCCAGCCTGAGCTACAAAGCGAGTCCAGAAAAAAGAAAGAAAGAGTCAGAAGAAGGAAGCTCAGAGAAAGGAGCCTGACATTTGGTGGCTGCTGATTCTGCAAGCTCAGAGTCCCCCCTCCCCCGCCCCCAGGGAAGACAGGCCTGTGAGCACAGAGGGATCTGGGGTGTCGCCTGGAAGATGTAGAAGTTAGGGCTCCAGAACTCGACCAGTCCTCATAGGAACAAAAGCCAGCTTCAAAACATGTCAGTCTTGTCATTAGAATTGCTAGCGCCCTTAAACTAGCTGCCTACCCAAAGCAGAAGAAAATGTTCTCTGGATAGAAATAACATTTAAAAAAGATTCCTATTATCCATGTGAAATGTTATAGTCTTAATATCTGGTGCTAAATAAAAAGTAACTATAAGAAATAAAACACAAGATAAACAGCACAGATAACACAGATGTTATTACCAGGCACTTAGCTCAGTTTCTAACAACATGTTGAAGGAAGCCTGAGAATTTTGACAGAGTAACTGGACAGCAGCCTGGCTTAGAGATGACCCCTTCTTACTGTGTCCTCCCCTGAGACAAGAGTAAAGGGTTTCTGGGCCCTTCTCATAAGGTAATAATCCCACCACAAGTACCTTTCTCCATAACTAAATAAACCGTTCCACTTTCTTGGCCCCTCATACTGGGGAATTCATGGTCTAGTATATGAATTTGGGAGCACACAAACATTCATCCTGTGGTAGCATGAATGTGGAAAACCACTGGCACCGGGTCATCAAATCAGCCACCGTCCCTGCAGGCCCCAAGGGGAAGATGACCTTCAGAGAAGCCCTACTCATACTGAGAGCTGGAGAGTAGCATTTCTATCAAAAAAGCATTTTTTTTTTTATTAAATATCTTCCCATGTAGAAAACTCCAAACCGAGATGGCTTCACTGATTAATTCTCCCAACCAGTGAAAGAGGGAACAACACCAGAAAAGCATAAGGCTCCTTCAGAAAAGGAGAAGTTCCCTTCCCAACTCAGTTTATGAAGGTAATGTGTGTTTGATATCTGAAAGTGACAGAGCTGCTATAAGAAGGGAAAAAAAATCACAGGCCAATTTCCTTATGAACATGGAAGAAAATGTCCCAAGCAAAATATTAGCAAATGAAATCCAGCAATATATTAAAGCAGCCTTGAATTCTTCTGGAAAGCTTGCATTGCTTGGCTATACTGTATGATAACAGAGTTTAGATTCTTTTTTCCCCCTGAGAATAAAAATCTGATTTAATGCCGGGAACATCAATGCAATTTACTACATTAAAGAAGTAAAAAAAAAAAAAAAAAAAAAAAGGAAAATCATTTGATTGCTGTAAAATGACTATAAAACATTTGATTAAAAATAAACATCTTAAAAACACTGAGTAAATTCAGGAAAGGGACCATTTCTCAACTGACCTGAAGGGGCCAGAGTAAACAGCGGAGAAAAGACAGCCTCTGCAACAGATGGTTCTAGACAACCCAGATATCTCTACACAAGGGATGGAACTGGATCCCTCTCACCTCGCATAAAAATCAGCTCCAACGGAATCAGAGATCTGAATGTGAGACCTGAAATTCTGAAACTGTTAAAGAGAAAGTATGGAAAACACATCAAGATTAGGAACAGGATAACACTTCCTGAACATGACTCCAGCTGCTTGAGAAAGAACGCCAAGGAGCTACAAGTGGGGTTTCATGAAATCAAAAAGCTCTCATACAGCAAAAGGAAATTGTTAATTGAGTGAAGAAACAGCCTGCAGTACGGGCAAAAATCTTTGCTAGCTACACATATGATAATATTAATACCTAACATACACAAATCAAAAAAAAAAAAACTAAACAAGAAATCAAACCATCCAATCAATAAATGGGCCAATGAAATGGACAGCTCTCAAAAGATGAAGTACAAATGGCCAATACACACGAAAAAAAAAAAAAAACAAAAAACCAGTTCAAACTCTGTGTTGGCTCATTTGATGTCAACTTGACACAAGCTAGAGTCATGTTAGAAGAGGGAATCTCAATTGAGAAATTACCCCAGCGGGCCTATGGGCAAGTCTGTGGTGCCTTGCCTTCATTGATGATCAATCAGGGAGGACACAGCCCACTGTAGAGAACACACCCCTGCAGTAGTGGTCCTGGTTTGGCAGAGGCCATGCAGAAAAGGCTGTGGCAAGCACGCGAGCTTCCTGGAGGCACCCCATCATCGTTGCACAGCAGACAATTGGGATAGCCTGAAGAGGCAGGGACACCAAGGATTTTGTCTTTGGATTGTTTCTTGCTGCTGATATGCCTTTTCATGTTTGTCACTGCTGTACCCCCTCATATATCTGGCATGGCATGGAGAAACCCTCGTTGTCTATTGTTTCCTGGGTATTTACTCTGTTGGGCAGATTTTCTGCAGTATCAATATAAAGATGTACTTTCATGACATAATGCTGTTTAGATGAATAGATAATTTTATAATTCCTGATAATGATTTTATAGAATTCCTAATTTGAGTCAAGTAACTTTAAACCCTGCCGCCTTCCTCTTCATTGCTGGTAGGAGTACAAATTGGTACAACCACTTTGGAAATCAATCTGTCACTTTCTCAGAATACTGGGAATAGGGCTTCCTTAAGACCCAGCTATTTCACTCCTTGCATTATACCCAAAAGATGCTCCACCACACAACAAGGACATATGCTCAACCATGTTCATAGAGCCTTATTCGTAATCCCAGAATCTGGAAACAACCTAGATGTCCTTCAGTCAAAGAATGGATAAAAAAAAAAGTAGTACATTTACACTATGGAATACTACTCAGCTATTAAAGACAAGGAAATCTTGAAATTTGCAGGCAAATAGATGGAACTAGAAATGGTCATCCTGAGTGAGTTAACCCAGAAGCAGAAAGACTCACATGGTATATACTCACTTATAACTGGACATTAGCCCAACAGGGATGTCCTCTGAGAGTCTTCATTTAGTGGGGGATTGGGATGGATGCTGGGATTTCCTATTGGGACTCCAGGTGAGAGAAGTATGGGAGAATGGGGAAATGGAAGGACACAAAGGGTCCTGGAACCCTACAATAAGACCATCAAGGCTGGCAGATCTGGATCCAGGGGTGTCTACTCACACTACTGTACGAACCAAGGACAATGCATGGAGTAAACATCAAACCCCTACACAGATCTAGCCAATGGACAGCATATTCTCCACAGTTGTGAGGAGAGAGGGGACTGACTCTGACATGAACTGTGGTGCCCCCTTACTTGACCACTTCCCCTTGGTGGGGAAGCCTGGTGGCACTCAGAGGTAAGGTAAGCAGGCTACCAGGATGAGAACTGATAGGCTGTGATCATACAGTGGGGGAGGAGGTTCCCTTATGTCACAGGCCTAGGGGAGGGGAATAGGGTGAAAGAGGGAGGGAGGGGGGAATGGAAAGATACAAGTGAGGGGATAACAATTGAGATGTAATCTGCATAAATTATGTAAATAAAATTTTTTTTAAAGTCACAGAATTATGTAAAATACTGTTAAGAAAAAATTTAAACATTAGTAGAAGCATATCCATATTCATAATTGGAAGAATCAACATTTCAGTTCTTTGACCTCTTGGTCACATTTTCTGTGGGTGCACTTCCTCTCTTTCTTATTAGATTTGGGCTGCAACGCTGTCCCTTCAGCTACTTTCCGTCCAATACTCTTGTGTCCCTTGCCACTGCATCTTAGTAATGACATAAGTGCTAGTTCTGGATGATAACCCTCTTTGCCCTTGAATACAGGGTACTGAGCACTTCTTTGCAGAATCACTTAACCTGCCCTAGCTCCCAGGGGTCCCCCATGTCCCCTGCACATCCTAATGATTTCTCTAGTCTCTTTTCCATCTCTCCTGGGAAAGAAGTCAATCTGAATTTGTTCTCAAACTCTGAACTCTTCTCTGTCTGTAGTCAGGCAAGGCTTCCAGCGGGAGGGGGCTGGTTTGCAATCATTAATTGAGTTGTTGGCCAAGGGGGTCCTCTGGAAATCCTCAAACAATACAGGATGATGCTAGGACAGAGAGTTGTTCACTGCCAAGTGACAGTAGCATCCACACAAGTCATTGAACATAAAGATGAGCTGGTGCCTACATAGAGCCTTAACCCCTACACTCTAGTCTCTTTGGTGCAGGAAGGCACTCGAAGGTTCCCGAAAGAAAAACATGGACATCAACTGAGCCACAAAACCTTTGACCTATAATCTGTCCTGCCTGCAAAATATGCTAGGGCAACGGTGGCACAGGGCTTGTGGGGGTAGCCAAGCAGTGCCTGACCTGACCTAAGGCCCACTCCTCAAGAAGGAACCTACACACAATATGACTTGGGGAATCAAGGACCAGAGACTAGATTACCCAACAACCTAGGGTAAAACCAAACATGACTGGCCTCAAAAAAATTCAACAAAATTATTCCTAATGAAACAAAGCAAAACTGGCAGCTACAAGAGGCTTCTGAAAAGTTAACCATCATAATAGATTGGTACAAGCAGCCCTATTTCCAGGGAAGGTGGTAACTTCCAAGTGGATGTCTGCCTCCGTGGTGGTGGGTTCTCCTGTTTTCCCTGTATCACCTCCTGGCTTTTACCCAATGCTGCATCACCATGCAACAGTAAAGAGAACATAGACAACAAAAACATAGGGAAACACTACTTCCAACCATCAAACTGGGAAAAGAGTTCTCTGTGAATTGAAGTGGTTGGGAAAGAGATTAGATCACAGAGCAGAGGTTTGTCTCTTCAGTGCATTTCCTTTTATATGTATCTAGTAATTGGATGCCTGGGCCATGTCACAATTCTACTTCTAGCTTTTTGAGGACCATTATACATTTTTCCATAATGGCTTCACTAACTAAAAGCCTCCAACAGTATATAAGTTTTCTTTTTCTCCACATCCTCACCGTCAGTTACAATCTTTGCTCTGCTCTTTTCCTTTTTAAGCTTTAAGTTGATTTATTTAACATCCACTGAATTCGTTAAATGCAGCCTGGATAGCCATTCTCATCAGTGGTCATAGGGTTGAGTGGAAAAAGAAAAGCATCGAATTCACCTAGACTGGAATCTGAAATCACTGACCTCATAGAAGGTGAGAATATAATAGTGGTCACCAGAGCGGATGGGCAGATCAAAGGAAGTTTAGCAATGGGTAAGAAGACAGTGAGATACGTCTAAGAATTTCTGGTGTCCTGCTATGTAGAAAGATGACTGCAGGGAACAATAATATATTGTATCTTTGAAAAAGCTAAAAGAAAAGGTTGACTAAATAAGTGACCTGAATTAAACATTGCCCCATATGCACATGCATCAGAATGTTACATCGTGCTCTGCTACTATGTACATTTTATAGTTTATATGTTAAAGTGAATTTGAATTAAATAGCTTTATCAGGATTATGAGCTGATGTTTTGGAGCTGATACTACAATTTTTATAGAATACTGAAAGAACTAGACAAGGAATAGCAGATACTGTCCAAAAAGGAGAAACAAAGCTGGACAATCCTTAGTCTGATAGGAAAATTTAATGCCTTGCCAAATGTGCAAGACAGGCTAGTATTGGTAACAGGCTTAACAGAACACATCAACTCAACAGAACGGAGGCCAAAATGGGAGAAAAGGTTAGTGCAAACCAACTGCACTCTTGGCAGAGAAGACAGAGAATTGTGTATCTTGCTTTTCCTGAGTTACAAGGGTCTATGTGTTTCACCATAAGGTAAAAATGATTGTATGTAAAAATTTTAAATAACGCTCCATTTAAAAGATAAAGATTAGTAGTTAAAAAGGAAGCTTAGCAGATGAACACAACTGAAAGCAAGTGGGTCTAGTTGGGTTAATATCAGGTGGAATAATTTTATGTAATTTTCCCCAAGACATGGGATCACAGGAGGAGACTAGGCCTTCATCGGGCCCCTTTTCCATACAATGGATGGTTTTTTCCATACATCTAAACACTCAGATTCTAGCTATCAAGACGGGCATTTTTCTTAAAGGAAAAAAACCAAAAAACCAAAAAACCAAAAACCAAAAAACCCTGAGCAATCCCTCACAAACTCATAAACTTTTACCATGAAATGTCTTTTACAGCTTGATAAAAATGAACCAAGAGTCAGAAAAAGATTAATCTAAGAACATGCTTCGCCCTGTGGACTGTTTTGTGTAACTTAAAGATTGCTGCCTTTGTTTCTTTAACAATAATAAAAGTCACCGCACCCTACCCTACTAAAAAATAAAAGAACTGCTAGCAGTCTCACCCTCTCAGGTTTCAAGATGCACCACAGAGCTACAGTAATAAAAACAGTGTGGTACTGCCATAAAACTATATATGCTCATCTGTGGAATCAAATTAGAGATGCAGGCACGATTCCACACACCTACAGACACCTGCTGAAGAGATGATCTCCCAAGGAAGGAGAAATAGAAGATATTGTTATGGAGAGATAATATGGAAAACTAGGATAGGAGGATTAAATGGGGGGCATGGAAAAGAAGGGAAAAGGAAGGATATAGGGATAAATAACTAAAACTAAAGGCCATTTGACGACCTACTTCTATAGCAGCTACGTAAAATATATTAATATATGAAAGAAATATAAATGAGGTCACCAAATAATGAAAGACTCAAAGCTCTAACTAGACATGGTACCAAATAACTGTTGGGAATGGGTTACATTTTGTTGAACCATTGGTCAAAGATACCTCTTGGAAATAGCATCACAGGCTATTGATGTGATCCATGGAACAGGAAGGTACTCTGCCCACTACCAGAGGAGAAAGGTAATCATCAATATCACCAAGACAGAAATCCTGTGGCCTATAACAGAAAATTGTCCATAAGATATACTGATGCCACAGTGGCATAAATGTTATGGGAGCAACTGATGACTTTTTGATTGGATTTAAGGCCCACTCAATGATATGTAACCATATACAACACTACTAAAATGGACAAGAGCCTAAGGCTAGGTAGGTTTTGGGCTTAGGGGAAAACCTAGTACTATTTTTCTGCTAAATAAACAAAGTAATAAAATAACTCCTAATAGCATATTACTATACCCATAGATCGGTGTTCAGAGGGCCTCTTCTTGCATCAGATGGAAATAAATACAGAGATGCACAGAAAGGGAACAACAGAAAGAAAGTGCGAGACACTGGAACACTAATCCCTAAACATTATGCCTTCATCAGACCCCTCCCCCCAAAACTCAGGGACCTGTGCAGAAGGGGAGGTGATAGATGGCTGCAGAGTAGCAGTGTCTTCCAGACATAACAGGACTGATTCACAGATGAACTCAGAGGCTGTGACAGCACAAGACCTGTACAATTTAAGTCAGACTTCGTCTCACCACTCACAGGGGAGATGGACAAAGGGTTCTACCCCTAAGCAACTGACACCTGCTGGGAGAAGGAAAATCAGTCTTCTCCGGAGGACTGTTGCTGGGTATGTGCCCCACTCTCTAGTGCAGGCCCCATGTCCAGGCATAGTTGGCCAACACAAATGACCTTCGTGTTTTGTTTTATTTATTCAATGGATTAATTCATGTGCCCAGGGCAAAACTAAGATTGGCTAGAAGGAGCAGAGAATCGTGATTCTTAATTTTTTTCCAGATTATTTACTCTTACAAATATTTTCTGACACATCAAATATAAGTAAATGATATACATGTTTTTGTTTTGTCTTTTGTTTGTCGAGAGACAGGGCTTATATGTCTAGCACTGGCTATCCTGTACTCTCTTTGCAGACCAGGCTGGCCTCGAACTCACAGAGATCTACCTGCTTCTGCCTCCCTGAGTGCTGGGATTACAGGGATGCACCACCATGTCCGGCTGATATAATCTTACATATAGAAAACCAAGTAAAATCTATACAAATCCTAATTTAGCTAACAAACAGGTTCAGCAAAATGTATGGAATGCAAGAATAATTCACAAATCAGCTATATTTATATGTACAATAATCTGAAAATGGGCTTAGAAAAGAGATTTTAAAAAGAACTAAATATAAAAGATATTCCATGTTCTTGGATCACAAGAGTCAGTACTGGTCAGATGGCACCAAACTGCTCTGTAAGAACTCATCTTAATCCCAACGACTTTTCTGGGCAGGAATTGAAGGCTGGCCCCAAGGTTAGTACTGAAATGCAAGGACTGGAAACTAATTGAAACCAACCTCCAGAATGAACAATCCACATTCCAGCACAAGCCTATTGCTACAAGGTCATAGGAGTCAAGACTAGAGTCAGGGGTAATGTGGATGCCTTGTCCCCTCAGCACTGGGGAGATAGAGCAATGTGGACAAGTTCAAGGTCACCCTCAGTATGCAGCAAACTTGAGGGCAGCCTGAGGTATATATGACTCTCTCTCACCAAAACCAAACTGAACAACATCAACAAAAACCATGATGTCTTCGTAAGACTGTCGCCACACACCAACGGAGCAGAAATGGGAGTTCAGAAATGAATACATGCATACACTCAATTGAACATTAGCAGTGCCATTTAAATGGGAAAAGACTTTAACAAATACAGCTATGAGGCCCTGAGACATCTATGTGCAGAAAATGAATCTAACCTCCTCCTGAATTCACATGTAGCAACATATGAAAACAGAACCGGAGGCCTCAAATCAAATGTTAAGACCATAAAGCTGCTGAGGACTACATAATTTAATCTTTGTGCCTTTATACTAACAATTGTTTCGTAGATGTGAAACCTAAGTCAAGAGAAACCAAATACAGTGTTAATATTTTGAGCCATATGCACTACTAAGAAAGTGAACAACAGTGCATAGGATAGGGAAAATCTTGAAAATTATGTATCTTATTAGGATCTAGATATTTTGAATATATATATATATACATACATATATATATCACATGAAAACATACTCGATACTATTAGACATTATGTAAATGTAGACCAAAACCTTAGTTAGATACAACTTCATATCCAACAGGATATTAATAATTAATTTAGGCAATGACAACTACTGGTAAAGATGGGGAAAACTGGAATGCCCACACATTGTTGGTGGAAATAAAAAAGAAAAATGATAACTCTTGTGTAAAAAATAGTTTGCAGCTAGTACTCAAAATTAAGCAGATTTACCATGTGATCTAGACATTCTAATGTTAGGTATATACAAAATCACTTACACAAAATTGTGTTTGTGCTGGCATTTTCCATAACAGAACAAAGAGATAATAACCCAAATGTTGACAAACTGATGAACAGACAAAATGTGGCATAACAGGATGATATTCAGTCTTCAAAAGGAATAAAATGCTAATGGAAGCTACTACTCCAATGGGCCAGATGAGAACAAGCTACATGCAGTTTGTAGCTTTGTTTACATACAATTCCAGAACAGGCAAAGGTACCGGGACAGGCTATCCCGTGCTCCTGAAAGGATGAGAGGAAGTGGGGAGTGACATCTCTCTGTACAGCTCTTCAGGATGATGAAAATACCTTAGAATGATACAAGAGTGTTGCTAAAACAGCATTTTGAATAAATAAAAATCCACTGAATTATACAATTTCAAATTGTAGCGATTGTGGTACACCTATATAGCTCAATGAAAATGTCATAGCATTCCACATGTTTTCCTCACTGGATTTGTTTAATACACCACATGAGATTAATCCATACCTGCAACATGGCAAGGAGTTTTCAGTTTGTAATGAGTGTGAGATGACAGCAGACTAGGACTCGTAAAAAGTTACAACTCAACTTTGCTAACTCAAAATCCAAAGGGAAACATTCAAATACTTAAGACCCAGCGCTGTTGATCGCTTAGTCTTCTTTGGTGGTGTAATAAAGGCCCTCAAGTCAAGCACACATGACCTGCAGAACATTGCATTGTGCTGATTACTTCCTCTTTAAGATGGACTTTGGAAAACCAAAAATGATCCTTTTACAGGACTCGTTCGAATTGATTTTCTTTCTTAGCAGTTGTAATGCATTTGATTATGAGCAGACAGAAGTGAGAGCTGAGGGAGGAAAGGACCTTTAGATGAGATCTCATAAGCAACTGTGTGAGAAGAAACTCAACTCCTTTCCTCCTCTGGAGGGTCACATTAGTTGCGTATGAACAAATTTACATTTGATAGACCTGAAATATTGTCTGCCAGGGTTGTGAGGAATAGGCCACTTCAATTTTGATTAATGAACACCATTTGAATAAGGCTGTGTTGAGATGGGAGTTAGCCCTGGTAGAAAATGAGTGCATTGATTGGAGGAAGCAACTTAGACATGCATTTGACTTAACTCCTTTCACCAGCAAATGGTCTAAGACACAGGGACGATATATGTGCTACCCCATATTAGATGTACTTAGGGCATGTTAAGATTCATCTATATCTCAGTGGGAAGCTACAGGGTTAGCCACAGACCTATTAGCAACCGCTAAGTAGCACGGGCCAAGGAGACGCTTGATAGAGACAGATTTCACTGGGGTCTAGAGGGACTATTTATGCCTGTTGCAGCCTTAGGACATTCCTCCTGTGTTTTGTCAGCCCCATCCCATAGTAAGCCAGACAACTGTCAAATCATTTAAAGCTGTAGATCTTCCCTGGCAGGAAGTGGTGGTGCACACCTTTAATCCTAGCGCTTGGGAGACAGAGGCAGGCGGATCTCTGAGTTTGAGTCCAGCTTGGTCTACAGAGTAAGCTCCAGGCTGGCCAGAATTATATATCTTTCCTAAAGAAGAAATTTAGAAGGAAACAGATGTAGGTTTTAATTTGTTTGGGGTTGAGATTGTAAAGCCCTTTACATTCACTCAGTAAGAAGAGTAAGACCTCATATGCCAGCCTCCACTTCACACTGTCGGCAGGTCTTGTGGTTATTCTGCCACTGCAGTGTTACATGTACACGGAATGAAAATTGCTCTGTGCAGTACTTTTTATACTCAAGGTTCTGACCATGTGCCAAGCAGGAGTCTGAACATATGACAAGCATCGTGGCACAAATATATCGGAGGAACCTAGTGGAGTAGTCCTTATACTATTTGCATGGAAATAATTTCCTAATCTGTAGATAAGGAAGGTAAGAGACCAAATAATATGTTCTTGGTCACAGTGCTAGTATGAAGATGAACCCAAGTATTTCTGACTTCAAAGCCAACTTCCCAACCTACTGAAGAATCTCTTTGTGGACCAGCTTTGGATTATCAAAAGTCAGTTGAAAAATCGGAATCTACTTCATATTGTTAAAGCCCTCATTGGGAGAGTTGAGAAACCAAGGCTAGTTCATTTTATAGGAATACTTTCTAGAGCCACACTGCAGAAGCAGACACCATGGGACCCATCATTTCTTCTCAAGCCTAGAACTTGCTGCTCCCGTGGCCTCTGGTGTTCCTTACTACTGACCTATTATCACTGTGGATGGAGGATGACTGACTTCCTATCACTAAGGATGTAGGACAACTTTCCATCGCTATGGATGGAGGATGACTTACTATCACTATGGGCACAGCAAGTTCCAAGGATCTTGTTGTCCTTTGATGTTCAGAGAACTTTTGATTTAGGGTGGCAAGTTTTTATATGGCAAGGAAGAGATTCCAAAGTTTTTCTCACAATCTCAAGGGAGTTTGTGACTCTCTGCTGAGTAAGATCCACTTTAATATACTACCTTTAATAGGATGCCAGCTTCAGAGCAAGGTGAATATTGTGCGAGGCAGGAAAATGGTGGTTGAGGACACAACCATCCAAGTACCTGATTCTGGTTCTTTTCTTAGACATTTGACTCTCAACACATTGCTTTTGGGGGCTCAGTATCTCTTTTTACTCAAAGGTGTGGAGCTTTTGAATAAAGACGTAGAAGAACACCTGGCACTTGGAAAGTACTTCCTGAGCAGCAGCTGCTTTTACTAGAATGCCTTTAGACAGGCAAATTCTACTGTTAGGAAGTCACATAATAGACACATTTATTTCTAGCTCCATAGAGCTTTTAGAAAACGGAAGTACTTGGTTTCCTGTGAAAGACCATTCCTGTCTTTAGGATGCTGGCCTGGTTCTGCTTACAGAATAAATTATATGGTGCCAATTACATCCAACATAAAAGACTCAAATACAGCTACACCAAAGCCATGCTGGGAACATGTTATCAAGGAGTCAAAGGAGCATTTTTCAAGTATTCAAAATGGTCTTTGTTTGGGAAGGAGCATACACTCATGATGGACTTGTTCTGACACAGTTTTACTTGATCCAGTATTCCACGCCAACTGTATTATCTAGAGGGGACAGCTGGTCAACTCAACAGCCACAAAAACCTCATACTGCAAGACCCTGCTTAGCCAATGTTGCTTAGGGAAGAACTCGAGGGCATCTGTGCAGTTGTGCTCCTTCGTTTACAGACCTAACGAATGGGAAATGCTGGCAGGTACTCCTGGAGGCTGCCCCTGGGCAGAGGAAGAACACTTGATTTTGGCAAGACTGCAAAGCAGGCCCTTTAATGAGGGTGATTATGTCAACCTCTCTAGTATCTAAAACATGTGCCTACCACCTGAAAGAAAACTGCAGTTCAGCCATTCATGAGCAGCACCATGCTTAGTGTGATTCTTAACTTTGACCAGATTCTACTTGACACAAGACTGTAGTTCAGTAAGAAAAATGGATATGACCAGTGTCCCCGAGCAGTAACTCACACAGGTGCTCTACCATGCAGCTATAGGAGCACTTTCTGAACTTGACACTGGCGTGGCTAATGGAGCCTTTAAAAGTAAATACTCATGGACATGGCAATTCCATTCTAAAAATACATCCAAAGAGACAATTGCATAAGTTATATTGAAGGATGTTCACTCAGAAGCTTGATACTACAAACTGAAACACACAATTTACACATGACAAAATCTGTTAAAATAGGAGACCAGATTATCTGCACCATCCTCAGATGATATTGAAACATTGGGATGGAAAGTCAGTGATGCAAATGTTTTTTTAACCAGGGGCATAATATGATTCATTTGTGTATATATTTATAACACACATACCATACACACCCACATACACAGAGATGTAGACACAAACACATGGAGAAATACACGAACACACAACTTCCAGAAAGTTATCTAAAGTTAGCATTGCTAACTTGGAAGGTTATGAGACTATAAATAATTTAGTTTTCTCCCATAAAGTATCTTATATTTTATAGGCAATTATACACACACACACACACACACACACACACACACACACCCCTATTCATTTAAAAATCAGACAAAAACTGTCGTCCTTTGCTTTTGATCAATAACAATGTAGGAAAATTAAAATGCCTGTTGAAATAGTCACACAGAGCAATGACGTGAAATACACAGACTATGAGGGAGCCGAGGCAACCATGACTAACTATAAAACACGTAGCTATTCTAAAAGCATTTGAATTCAAAACACTTCAAAATCTTTGACACACATCTGCAGGCTGAGTCTAGACAGCAAGCTAATAAGGGTCTTTACAGCATAAACCTATACACCAGAGCACACTGCTACAGTTATGCCACACAAAGGCTGAGCATCCCCTCCCCATCCCCTATAACAGGCATACATGGTATCTGTAAAGGAGAATTCCGTTTAAAAGTTTATTTGTTTATTTATTGTTAATGTATGAGTGCTCTGTCTACATGTACTACTGCATGCTGCAGGGCATCAGATCCTTTTTTGGATCATTGTAAGGCACCATGTGGTTACTGGTAAGTGAACTCAGGAGCTCTGAAAGAGCAGCCAGTATCTATCTCACCATCCCTGAGAATCCTGTTTTTAAAAATGATCTATGTGGGGTTTGGTATAAGAAAAAGCTCATCTCTTCAGGCACAGGTCTCTTTCCTTCCATTACAGAATAAAACACCATATTGTTTGGCTTTCCCTTATATTTCTTGTTCTAGAAAACGTAGACACATCCCCAAGCCTAGGTTTCCTATTAAACCTGTCACTTCTCACATTATTTAGTGCTTATTCACTTGTTATGCTAGCTATAGTTTATGTGTGCATTGTATATTAGAGGGAGTAGATGTACACATATGTAAACTACTGGACATGTCTGAAAAGCGTATTAGACAGAAGGAAGTACCCCGAGAAAATAGCATCAGCACCCTATAAGATAACGGTAACGACTTTCATAAATCCTTGATATACTTTGTTGTTATCTTTATTTATTGGACAATCTTTCAAATAATACATTGGCTATAGATATTAATATGGGTGAACTTTTTTTTTTTTGGCTCAAGCTCTTTTGTTCTATTTTTTTTTATTAATTTATTCTTGTTACATCTCAATGTTTATCCCATCCCTTGTATCCTCCCATTCCTCCCCCCCCCATTTTCCCATTATTCCCCTCCCCTATGACTGTTCCTGAGGGGGATTACGTTCCCCTATATATTCTCATAGGGTATCAAGTCTCTTCTTGGCTACTTGCTGTCCTTCCTCTGAGTGCCACCAGGTCTCCCCCTCCAGGGGACATGGTCAAATGTGAGGCACCAGAGTACGTGAGAAAGTCGTATCACACTCTCCACTCAACTGTGGAGAATATTCTGACCATTGGCTAGATCTGGGAAGGGGTTTAAAGTTTACCTCCTGTATTGTCCTTGGCTGGTGCCTTAGTTTAAGCGGGACCCCTGGGCCCAAATCTGCCTATCATATTGTTCTACTTGTAGATTTCTAGGACCCTCTGGATCCTTTTATTTTGCTGTTCTCCCATGCGTCTCTCATTTAGAGTCAATATGGGTGAACTTAGACGCTAATATGAACAAGAACCAGAGAAAATGACAAGTAAAAAGCTGAAGAAGGTGGAAGTGGAATTGAAAATAAAGTTAAAGAAATTCATGATAGAATATGTGTATACAGCAATCATTCTATCCAAAATACAATGAAATGTAGGGTACAGTGTTGCACATCAACATGTGGGGGTGGTGACAGGAGGATCAAAGTTCAAGGCCAGCCTTGGCTACATAGTGAATTTGATGCCAGCCTGAGCTACATGGGACACTGTCTCAAAAAAGGAAAAAAGAAAAAAACATCTTTGTTCAGTAGCACACCGTCCTGACTGAAGATGGGAAACGCGCCCAGGGTCAAGGCCTAGCTGCGCCTGCATTCCTTTCCCATTCCCCCTTGCGCCCACCTGCCCATCTCAGGCCTCCAGACATCACTCACCACCTACCTACCACTAGCCTCTCTCTAAAACGCTGGAAATGAGAATATAAATACTTCTCAAACCTGAAGTTTGGGAACTAAGGTGTTTATTAAAAATTAAAAATTGATGGTAGGTAATTATCAAAATGAAATGTGCTAGGATGAGTAATATTAAAATGAATTATTAAATATTTTAAATGGTATTTTATTTTTATATTTATAAGCTGCTCCTTTTTCAGGAATGGAAATTCTAATGGCACACTATTAAATTCCTTAAATAAGGCTTTTGGATAAATTCAAGGCATATGCTGAATCAAAAGCTAATGATAAAAAGCTAAAGGTTATTCTGCTCAGCTAGATACATGTCAAAACAGAGACTATTAGGTAGTATCTTGTTTTTAATTGTCCAGCAAAATAAACATGTGAGCTCAAATACAACAGTAGATCGAGACTACTGACAAGAAATACAGCCTTAAACTATGAATTTTCAACACTCGTTAAAATGGCACAAAGCAAATCTGAGAAGTTATGTCAACAGGACTAAACTTAAAACTAAATATCTTTGTTTAGATTAATTTGAACATTAGTGGCGAGTGATCAGAAACTTCAGAAAATTCAAGCGGATGGGAAGACAGTGTCGCACCAGCACCCAGCAGCACTGACTCCTGTGACGAAGCTAAGATATTCATGAAAGACAAGTTCCCAAAGACAGTGAAAAGAGAAGTTTCATATGCGGCCTCTTCTTTTAAAATATACATGTGTGCATGCACACTCGCGTACATGTTTATGGATATCCATGGAGCCCAGAAGAGGGAATTGGAGCCCCTGAGGCTGGAGTTACAAGTGGCTGTGAGATGCCAGTGACACTGGTGCTGGGAGCTGAACGTGGATCCTCTGCAAGAGCAGCAAGTGCTCGTAACCACTGAGCCATATCTCCAGCCTACATATGCATCTTTATGCAAGGCAAGCCAAGGGTACAACCCAAATTAATAAAGACTTTATTAAAATGTGGTGGTTTTCGGCAAGAAGAAAAGCTCAACAGGCTGTGAATGACAGTAGATTTTTCTGGATTGATAAAATGATAAATATGGAAAGGGAGGTGCTCCGATGACATAAGGTACCCATGACCACCAAAACTCAATAAATATTAAGAGTTACAGTGCACATACAGACTGACAATCTAAAAACAATCACTGGGGAAGTTGGAGAGAAAAACAGCCCTGTCATTATTAAGATGTCAAAGTAAGTGAGTACACAATGGTTCGAGCATATTTCACCCTCTTAAAACAAGAAAGTGACAGAATTACTAGGAACTGTTAAAATATTACATCTACAAAAACACCTCCTGAAAGGCAGGCGCAGCGCTCTGCCTCCATAAACTGGCTTACTGAATGACTTATTAGTGCCCAGAATACCTACAAATGCAGATACAACAAATTAGCAGCAAATTACAGAGAAAACAACCTCACGGTATTGGCGGCGCCATTTAAATCAAACTCCACAGTGAAAGAAGCCAGCCGCGGTGCTGGCAGTGGTCCTGGGGAAGCAGCAGGGACCTATGAAGCATCTTAATTTTCCTGTCACTTAAGAATTAAGCCACTTCCAGTTCAGGCAGATCCTACCAGGTGCACTAAATTGGCGTCATTATGATCTGTCAGGAAATACCCACGGAGACCTATAGCAACACTGAGAAGTTTCGTTAAACAGCTGTGTGTTTTAATTGATTTGTATTATTTAAAGTAGGAAGCGTTACAAGTCAGCTACCGGATGTTGTGTAAGAGAGATGCCTAAAGACTCTAGGGAGGTTGAGTTGAGAAGAAGCCAATCACTGGAACTTGAGCACTTCCAATTCTTAGTAGAGGAAGCACAATTAAATCATCAGCTTATCAGCTATCATTACAAATCACCAGGCAGCACATGTGGCTTCCTTATTTAAGACTCCTTAGCCAATGACTTCCTGCGGCAACGAGAGTCAAAAGAAATCTATCTTTCAACAAAGATATCTCAAGTGTGCTTGCTGTTGCATTTTATATACATGCTTTTTTTTTTTTTCAGTCCTTGAGAAACTTTTTCTGGTAAGAAAATTAAACTTTCTGAAATTATTATACTTCTGTATATTTTTGGCAAGTCCAAGTTTTCAAGATGAAATCATGACATGTGAGGTAAGTGTGTATTAAAAGGGTCCTATATTCTACTTCCTATAGATACTTAAGATAGTGCCTTTTATTTCCATGTGTGGGTATGTAAGGTGCATGGATATGAATGCATGTTTGCATGAGTGTGAGCACATGCATGTAAACATGCATGTGGAGGCTTGGGGTTGATGTTGGGAATCGACCTCAATGGCTTACCAACTTGTTCAACAACAGAGTCTCTCAGTCCAAACTAGAGTTCACCTATATGACTAGTCTCACTAGAGACCTTGCTCCAGAAATCACATCTCCATTTTTTTTTTCAGGCTAAAACTACAGGTGGAATGCCACAGCCATTACACATCTCCATGGGTCTGGGGATCTGAACTCTGGTCCTTGAGCTTGTACACAAACACTTTGAGCAGTGCCATGTCTCCAGCTCCTGCACAGAACATGCAAAGCAAGGAAAAAAAGCGATCGGTGTTCTTCTTCATAATTCCCTGACGTGGACTGATCCTTCTCGGGAAGACAACACAGTGCTTCAGAATTCTTGCCTTCCAAATGTAACAGTCCAGGCACTAGAAGCAATCTATTTAAAAGGAGATAAGATATAGGTTGAGTTTCATATGTAACTCTCCTAAGGTTCAAAGCCGGGACTAGAAGAGAAGGCAATTTTGAAACGGCTGTTACACAAAAGAGATTTGTGTGCATGTGTGTTCATCACTCATGAGCCTGGATGCACATGTGTAGAATATGACACAACACAGCGGACTCCTTTGTGGCCTGGGAATGTGAAAACAGAGATGCTGTGTCTTTAGCACACTAGCTACAGAGCTGGAAGTCCTATGAAGCATGCCTTCCATCGTGTAGTCATGTAAGCAGCTTTAGGTAGAAATGATAGCAAGATGAAGAGTGGGCGTGAGAGGGCGGGGACAGGTACTGGAGATGTCCACAGCCTTGTCATGTACTCTATAGGTGCACAGCCTAGGGGTCATGTGCCCTTTAGGGGCCCATGAAAATATTTACAGTACTTGTAAAGATAAAAGAAAAACAACTTTTAGGTGAAATTAAATATTTTGACATATAATGTCAATATAGTCGTCTCTTATTACAACAGCTATAAAATTATAATTTTAGTATTTTTGTGTGGAAAAAAGAGCATGCAATGGTTTGAAATTGACTTTAGTGTGTATCCCAAAAGTTTATACAGTAGAAATTTGGCCCCCTGTGTAGTAGCTTTGAGGTGGTCGAGCCTGGTAGAAAGGTGATTATGTCATCAGGATTTTATTAGTTACTTTCTTTGTGGCTGTAAGGTGATAACATCCCTAACAAACACACACACACACACACACACACACACACACACACACACACAGCTTTAACATTTGCCAAATCGTCCTTGGGAAATAACTGGTTTCAAATTTGGACAGGACATGTATTACACAACCTCTTGTATCATAAAATAGGAAAGACATGAAAAAATTCATGGGTTGTATCAAAATTACTCAGGAGTTCAGGAGATGCTCAGTAGTAATTTAAGACAGACTGCTCATCAAATAGACAATAACTACCATAAACTGAAAAAAAAAGCACTAATATCCATTCATAATAATTTAATTTAAAAATTCTCATTGTCTTCTAGAGGTTGTTAAAGTATCAATTCATTATCTGAAAAGCTAGAACAAAAAGAGAAAGAATTAGTCAATTGCTGCCTTTTCTAAACAAACCATGTTAGGTAACTAAAGTGGTGGTAAAACTTTGTCATTACTGAAAGAGTTAAACTAATAGTAATGAATGATATAATTGAAACATCACAATTATTGCAAGCCTTAATGAGTTAATGATATAGGGTCATCTGTAGATGCTAGTGTCCCAAAAAGAGCCATGATAAGGCATTATGTACTTCCCTATGAGAGTAATCAAAAACACTTACGAAGTTTTCTGTGCCCCCAATTCAAGTGCAAATTTGATCCAACTTTAATATCTAACCACCACCTCAGAATGATGCAATCAGAAAAATAAACCAGGCCGCAAAAAAACTTGCAGGACAAACAACCTGCTTCTTCAACAACACAAATTACCATGAAAAAGAGAGAGGAATGAAATCTACATAGACTTTACACAGATTCGTAATGTTGCACGTGAAGCTGACCATTATAATGTGCAAATTTTATTTGGATCCTAATTCAAACCAATTCAGAAGTGTAAACAGTACTTGCTTGTTTCATGATACTATACTCCCCTACCCCCAATTTTCGTAGTAATTATAGAACCACACTTACATTTTGAGAGTTTTTAGGTTTTAAAATTTTTCTATTATGAAATAATTATAATGTTACACATCACTGAAAGAAATGATCATAGTACCTTATGACAACTGACCTACTCAAGACGTGAAAATGTAGACTAGCAGAGTTCTCCGTGCCAGTTTTTAGCACCATTGTACAACCTGCCCCTGGCACCTGACAACCACAAACCTGGCTCCTTATGATTGCTGACTAGCTTTCCGGGGCAAGAGTGTCGACAGTCTGTTTAAGCACTGAAGGGCACCTATCTTGTTTCCATTTCGGGCTGTTATAAACAACGCTGCTATAAATACTTATGCAAAGCCCTTACTTTTCAAGATGCACACTCAAATATTTATGGATGAGATAAAATGATGTCTAAGACCTGTGTCAAAACATTCCGAACTGGGTGAGATACCAACAGCTACGGATGAATAAGGCAGTCTGAGGCTACGGTACACCTATGTGGTTAGAACATTGGGTTGTCTCAAGGGAACCTGGTCTAACCACAAGTAGGTAGATAAGTAAGTGAATGAATAAATAAACAAGTCCAGAACAAGTTTATAAGTGTATATGCTATCGTCTATACTTTCATACATGTTCAAATTTTCCTAAAATACAGGATTGAAGGAAATAAGAAAACAAAAACAAAAACAAAAAAAAACCAAAAACACACACAAAACCTACTTATTTGGCCATATACACCACCACACACAAAACACCTTTAAGCAAAAACTGGAGGCTTGCTAATTTTTCTTAAAATCTTGTGACCTTAGCCTGTGTTAAGATCACAGAACAGAGTCCACACCCTCAGTGATGGTCATTGTACACTCACTCCAGCATTTATCCAGACGCAGGTGCCGGTTGACTGTCTTTGGGAAGTTTTTATTAGGCTGCAGAGTTGAGATAATAGCTAGTCTGTGAGGTGGGACAAAGGCAGGTGAGTAATCAACATAATCAGATGTATGAGATTCATGAGTGGCTTGTCTTCAGAAGAGAGGGTTCATGTCTGACATGAAAAAGCCCTTATCGTCAAGACAAATGCTGGCGAACAGAAGTGTGATTACTGAAGATGAAGAGCGACAAACTATATGAGCGCAATCAGGCCCGAAAATGAAGTGAAACGCATTTTATATTATGCAAAGGCTGCGTTTGTTTTTAAGGCACTCTGGAGGGCAGGATATTATTACAGTGTTCAGCCTGCAAGCTAAGGACTCTTTAGTACAGTTCTGCAAAGCGGTGCCTACTATTTGGCGCCACCAATATTCTATCAGCTTAGTCTCTCCTCCAGGGTTGTAGCACACCCTCCCACGCCATCCCACTGCAGGCACCTTGTTTTGTTCAGCACGAGCTTTTATAAAAATGCAGATTTAGTCTTCCAAAGATCTCAAGCAAGGGAAAAGATAAATACCAATGTGTTAGCCAATCTGGGATTAAGAACCAAAATCTTTAAAGAAAATATGTATAATTATTCTCAAATGCCAAATGGTACCTATGGCTACAAATGAGTTTGTCTTGCTGTCTTGACTTTGTTAAGTGACTCTAAAGCTTAAATGAAGATTTTACTGAAGTGTTACCAGAAGTTATTTAAACTACCCAGAGTCAAAATCCCAATAAAAGAATCTCTAAAAGTCCACCTAAATTTTATAGTTAAGTATATAAAGTATCAATTAAGTGAGCCCCATGCTAGAAATAACAGTGCTTACTATCATCACATTAGATTGTAACATGACAGCACTGTGACAAATGGGGAAAGGAGGCATTCAGCTGTCCATAAACTTGTTTTATTTTATTTTTCAGATGATTCTTTAAAAGAGTGTACAGACTACTTCATTAGATTGTGTAAACATCTTAGATATTCCATTAATAGGAAGGTCTCTATTGGTAACACTGGGTTAAGAAATGAAACAGAATACAGTTGAGTTCAAATTTCCATTCCTATGTCCAGAGCCAGAACAGAGATGTGTGGGATTGAAACACGATATTATACAAATAATGCCCCGCCTCCCCCGCCTCCCCCGCCCCCAGCCCTCGGAACTAGGTTGGCACTGAGATTATTAACTGTCATTAATGAGGGAAAGGAAAAGGACAGGGACAAAGCAGGAGCACAAGTAAGAAGGAGCTAAGTAGTTAAAGTTGGGAGTGGTGGCGCATGCCTTTAACCCCAGCACTCAGGAGGCAGAGGCAAGAAGATCTCTGTCAGTTTGAGGCCAGCCTGGTCTGCAGTGAGCTGTAGGCCAGCCAGGACTACACATTGAAACCTTTTATTTAAAAAATGCAAAAAAATTAAATACATATGCATTTTGCAATCATCTTCCTGTATTCCTTGCCATCTTTCCTGACATTTAGAGCCAACCCTTTTCTCTGTCCTGTGGATTCTGGCTCTGTGATATACATTTCTGGCACTGTGAGGCCATTGACAATACTCAAAGTTGAAACAGCATTCACTTGGACATACTTAGAATTAATAGAAACCAGTTTCCACCAAACAAGATGATCTTGCTCAACACCTATGCGGCTATTTTTTAATTATTTATTTGTTATTTTTGTGAGAGCACAGCACACACACCATGACATGCACGTGGCAATTAGCAGGTGACTTCAAAGAGTCATTCTCCATTTCTGTCTTTTCATGGATTCTGGAGATCAAATTCAGATTGCCAGGCTTGTGTGGTAAGCACTTTTACATACCGAGCCATCTTGATAACCTCTATGAAGCTGTTTGCTTATGTATCAACTTACTATAGTCACGGTAACCACACACATACCCAGTCTACAGAACTGGCGTGCAGGGGGACCTAGCTGATGTAGCCTGAGAGAAAGCACTCAATGTGAGAGTACATGGGAAACATCCAGGCAGAAGGAAGAAGGCATTAAAGCTGGAAAGAGTTTCGAAGTAAGTGACATAAAATGGGTATAGAGAAATCAATAGGCATGTTTTGCAAGGGCTGCACAGAGTGGACTAAAAATGAGATTCAGAAAGTGGGTGGGCGTCAGGGAGTGGCAGCCACAGAAGGCAGGTAAGGCATTTAGATGGTGCCCTGTGAGCACTTGGGAAAGCAGCTGTGGGGCTGATCAGAGTGAGATGAGGAAGGCAGCAGACAGTGAGAGAGAAGCAGCTTCACGCGGGGCAAGTCACAGTTTAACTGGGAGACAACAGTGAAAGGAGAGGCTTAAATCCGAGGCAGTGTGAAAGGCATGCAGTGTTGGTTTTGTCCTCATCGATGTAGCCAATGGGCAGCTCAGGCTTAACTGTTCCTCTATCTTGTAAGGGGAGGGGGACTATCTCTGACAAGGACTCTGTTGCCAGCTTTTTGATTACTTCCCCCTGGCAGGGCTGCCTTGCAGGCTACAGGGGAAGAGGATGTGCTCAGTCCTGATGGGACTTGATGAGCTGGGGTGGGTGAATAGGGGGGCCATTTTCTGAGGAATTGGCTAGGGGGATGAGGGAAGGAGAGTGGGACTGGGAGGAGAGTAGGGAGGGGGCTATGACCAGGATGTAAAGCGAATAAAAAAATAAACTAATTAATTAAAATCTAGAAAATGGTCACCTACAGCCATGTCAAAGAGCTGCTTACGCTGATAGGTAAGAAAACTGCCATTATTATAATCAAATCCACAGAAGGGTATAGCTTAATGGCTGATACAGCCATTTTTAAAGGAAGCTTTTATTAAGCTAAATGGAGACTTGGAGAAATATTTTTGATATAAGTAAGACTTATTTATGTTCATGATGTTTGCAACATGATGTGTATTTTTAAATTCTGAAATAATTAACTACCATTTTAGTAAAGCAGTGATAACGGCATGACTGACAGGCCAGCTTCCTATATTTTTGCAGATTTGCTTTTTATATCTCCTTTTGTAGACCTATTTTCATCTTTTGCATATTGCAAACCTATTACTAATCAAGGGTTCACATTTTCTTTTGCAAATACACCTACAAGTAAAACTGAAGTAATTACAGTCAATCTGAGTGAAAGCATCTACTTCTTTAGGACAGCGTGGAAATGGAAGTCATATATTTTGCATATGATCTTGCTCCACTCTTTGTCATCTTCCTTGGCACTTAAAAGCAAACATTTCCCTCTCAAAGGCATACGTTTCCGTGCATTCGTCTGTGTGTCTGTATGTGTGCACATTGTATGCATGTGTAACTCATTGATTCTGGGCTCTAGAACCTGCCTACTGCCAATGAAACACTGGGGCTATGGTGCTGGGCTCCAAACCCAAGTTCTCAAGCTTGCATAGCATGCACTTCCCTAACTGAGCCGCCTCTCCAGCTCATGTGCTCACAGGCTAGATCGCTCCTCTCTTCTCTCCTTCCTCCCTCCCACCCTCCCTCCCTTCCTTTTCTTTCCTCTTTCTGTTTTGAGAGAGGATCTCACTATGTAGTCCTGGCTGGTCGCACACTTACTGAAATCCTCCTGCCTTCCTGGGTGCTGGAAGCTTCTATTTTATAATGTATGTGGCAAGTTAGCTTCTGTTTTCACATATAAAGCAAGCTTTTGCTGGGTGCCTACTATACGCCAAGTACTACGCTGGTCCTGGGCAGATGACGAAGAGTAAAACAGAAAATCAAACATGCTCTGCCCACAAAGGAGCTCAACATTTTTTGAAAAAGAAATCATTCAAATATATAATTCAAAATTATAATAAGCCGCACGAAAGAAAATTATAGGGCATTATGAAAGCTAATATAATATGGAAAGTAAACCAAACCTGAGTCTGGGAAGATGTTTTTAAAGAAACTGTCTTTGAACTGAAATCTCTAACGATGTGCAGGATTGAAACAGGAAAGAAGTGGGTGAAAGAACTAGATGAAAAAGTGAGTAAAGGTCCAGAACTGCATGGAATAAAGGACTGACCTGCTGGGTGATGGTGTCCCATGGTCCCTGTAGCAGCCGTGTCTTGTAGCATTCATGGACTCTATTCCATATATCCTTCAAGGCTAGCGGTGTCCCATCTGTGAAAGGGCGTGCAAGGCTGTGTTAGTGACTCGTGTGACACGGCGGTGCTTGGTGTGACTCTAAAGCACCTGTACAGATGTACACAGACTCACACATCAGTCCTCTGTGTCAATTACTATTTTGCCCCTGAGGGAATATCAAACGTTTAAGCTTTTCTCCTTTGTACCTCACACAGCAACTAACAAATCCATCTATTACCTTTAGGGATCTTATAAGATCAGCAAACAGTGAACATGTGTCAGAGACAAAGGCCACACACAAGCATAAGCGCAATTCCAGGAAATGGACTCCCATTCCCAGAGGTCTGCGATGGACGCAGCTGAAGCCTTTGGGATTCCTCCATCTTCAGAGCAGAGACCACACCCATAGCTTTGCACTCTCCTGTTGCTGAACAGTAACGTTCAAATCACTCTACTGGGCGTCAAGGAGAAGAAAAGGGAGAAAACATGATTTCTTGCAGTAAGTAGCTTCCCATTTACTGGGGGAAACTATGACAAGTATATTAGTATCTTAAATACTAAAAAGAAAGAGGCCACTGCCAGAGGAAACCTAGTGTTGGAGAGCACAGAGGACAGAGACACTAGCACAGTGTCGCTGTGAAGATGCTATGACAGGGCCACCCTGAGAGGCTGGCAGGAAGAGATGAGCAAGAAGGTGTAGTGGGCACTGACTCTCCTTTTATTCACTTGGCAACTATCAATAATCTCTCTACACTTGGTGGCCAAGCAAAGTGTTTTATGAGGAACACCAGGGTACTTATCATGCACATAGATAAGAGGAAAAATAGGTAGGTAAGTTCAAATGTGAAAGAAGAAAGAGAGAATTAGGAAGATTTTTCAACCCGCTACTGGAAGTGTGTCAAAATGCAAGGATCCAGGGTTACTCTGCCCATCACAGCTGTCAAGATCTCAGGATAACAGACAGGCCTTAGACAAAAGTCCAATGTTGCCTGAAAAGAATCCATCATATATTGAATTTCTGGGTGCAAATGTTGCGAGATAACTCAGGAAAGTACTCTACTCCAAAAGCTGTAGTTTACAGACGCAGAGTACAAGAAGAACCGTAGCACACACGGATAAGGAAGCATGGCTTAGAATCTGGGCTGTTAAACCTGGGCTTGGCAGTGGCTCTCTGCGTTACTTTACTTTATAAATCTTTGCTCTTTAAATATCAGTTATGTTTCCTAGACATGGAGTATAATAATCCTTTCAGGATTCTCTTTTCATGAGGCTTACATGAGTGACCCTTCTCAGGGCTGTGGTAGGACCACAGAAAATGCTCAGGCCCCTCCCAGCCTCCTCTGTACTCAGTCCTCAGAGCTCACAGATCGCTTTAGCACTGTTCTATCTCAGGCTGTCCCCACGGCATTACACCGCACACGCTGCCTTTGATGCAGCGATGCACTAATGGCATAAGCGGGGCATTTCTCATGTTTGACCCGCAAATCTGAACTTTCCCTCAACCTTTATTTTCAATAAATAGCACTGGAATATTTTGATACATTTTCAATAACTATCTTCATCTTGGCATTTATCTGGCAGCAGGAGACCATTATCTTGTGATAAATAGTTTTATTCCAGTGACATTTCCATGTCTGAAAAATGAACAAGATTTATTCATCCAATTAACATTTGAATGTCATGTTTAGCTACAAGTTGAAAACAAGCTGCCTTCAATATCTGTGTTATATTGTTTTCTGAACACATTTACAGAGTAGGCCAAACTCTGCTCCGAAGATAAGCACTACACATCTTCAAAACATGTGTATGTGTGTGTTGATTCTGAAGAGGTAAATAAGAGCTGACGTACCCCAGTATCACAGAGCAAGCTCCCTAATCAAATTACAAAAGGTGACATGCGTTTAAATACCATTTACATGTCAAAATTAGAAGAAATTAGTAGTGGTGTAATAAAATGCACTCTAGTACGGCCACTAATTTTAGAAATAAGGTGACTAACACCTTGGGTGAAACAACTCTCCAAGATTATGCTGTCAGCTCACACGTGTGATGGAATTGTAAGCCTGGCTTCAGGACACACAGTCTAGTACTCTTCTCGGGCCATGCTTCCTTTGAGGAGAGAGACACTGTGAATGCCCTATGCATATGTATTAAGATACATATACATAAATGTATACAAAAATAATAAACAATGTGTTTCTTATCACTAAATTTTTGAGATCCAGAGAGGAAAGCTGGGTTTTAATATCTGCTACTAGTAAATAATAAATTTTAATTTTATTCCTTAAAATAGTCAATGTCCTAAGCATATCCTAAAGGCTGGAAGTGTTTATACAAGAACAGTAACGAGCAGCCCAGCAACAGTATCAAAAAATATTATAAGATTTACACCCAATTTGATTCTAGAATCAAGGCCCAGTGCTTACATTTTCATAGCACATCAAGCCCACAGACTAAAAGAAGAGAACTCCATAGAATACATGGCTTAAAAGGCTATACAGCCAACCAACTAAGAACGCAATCACAAAGGTTAAAAATAAGCTCAAAACCGACAAAAAGGTGCATTTTTATTTATCTCAAAAATGCATGTTATTAAGGCAAATAAGAATGGCTTTGGTTCTAGAGACAGAGTAAGAGCCATAGAGATAGGTGACTCCAGGGAAACAGGGTCTTCCACGCATGAACTCACAGGGACTGGAGCACAAGACACAGGGCCTGCACAGGTCCAAGCCAGAGGGGGAAGTGGACACGCTCTCCCCTCATACCAAGACGCTCTCCAGTTGACAACCACGTACAAAGGAAAAATTCGTTTTCTAGCATAGAGTCTCATTGGGTACAGAAATCACACTTAAGGCTGCATTCCAGAAGTAACAGCCAACACAAAATGAGCGCAGTGGTGTTTCTATGGTGTTTTGTTTTGTTTTGTTTTGGCTTTGTCTCATATTGCTTCTAGACATTTTTTTTTTTTTTTACTTTATTGGTCTTTTGCTTCTATATTATGGTTCCTGATTTGTATGTGTGTGTGTGTGTGTGTGTGTGTGTGTGTGTGTTTAATTTTTTCCCTGTTTGTTTCCTGAAGAATGAGAGAAAGGAGGTATAGACTGTATGAGGGGAAAGGGGAGGATCTGGGAGGAGACTGTAGAGGGGAAACCACCATCAGAATATCTTTATGGATTTTCAATAGAAAGAAAGAAAGAAAGAAAGAAAGAAAGAAGACTTCTGTAGTTTTATCTTTTATAGTTTAAAAAGAAAAGAAAGCAAGTACTGAGTTTATCGTGTTCGGGCACTTTCTATGACATTTAATAGGAACAATGATTAGCAACAATATATTTCTCTACATCCTTGATATTAATTTCATCCACAAATTACAACATGGCTGGAGATCACTAGTACAACATATGGTTAGCAAGTATAAGGCCCTAGGTTCTAACCCCAGCACCCACCCCCCAACACACACACACATTAGTACATCACCATGTGTTTTCTCTGTTTCTCACATAGTGAGGAAAAACCAGAAACCCAACAGTCATTCCCTATCTCTCTCTTTCTCGGCCATCAGTCCGCCCCAATAGTCTACATTTCTCTGCATGTGCTTGCCTGTCCACTGGTGCTACTCTGGGGTTTAAGTGTAAGCTTCCAACAGTGGCCTTTGTTAGTCCCCCAAGCAGCAGTGCTGGTTGTTGACTACAAACTCCAGACATGTATTTCATGTCCAACTACAATCTGGTTCTCCTCTCCTCACAGGGTGAAACCCAGGCTCTCCAGCCCCTTCCGACTGGCTTATCTGCACCACGCCATTCTTCCTGAGGAACCAGGGCTTATTGGACTCAGTAAACACACTCATAGCCACAGCAACCATCAGCCCTGTGCCCTACTGGGCTTGTTTCATAGCAAACAGGACTCTGAAGTTACCGGCTTACATATTTCTCATTTCCTGCTGTTCCCGACTATGGAGATCTATAGATGTGAATCTTGTTTTTTTTTGTTGTTGTTGTTGTTGTTTTGTTTGTTTTTTCATTCTTATTCCTGAATGCACGATGTCACCTAGACCAGGGGCTGGCACACTACATGTCATCAATAAAGATTTCTTTTGTTTCAAGACCTTAAAATACATTTATTTATGCATATGAGCGCTCTGTCTTCATGCACACCAGAAGAAGGCATTAGATCCCCTTACAGATGGTTCTGAGACACTATGTGGTTGCTGAGAATTAAACTCAGGACCTTTGGAAGAGCAGCTAGTGCTCTTAACCACTGAGCCATCTCTCCAGTCCCAATAAAGATTTCCTAACTCCATAGTACAGGTCAAAGTTTCTATATTTTTGTACTCAGTGTAAACATTTCCCACATTAGTTAAAAGGCATCTTTTTTACTTTATTGACCATGTGATGCTGTGCTCTTGCTACCCTGTTAATTTTCTTATTTACTTAAGTATTGCATTGCTGTTGGCCATTTAAAACACCACCAGCTTTGAAACACTACCTGGCACAAAGCAGTCACAAAGAAGCCACACCAATTTTTCTTCTTTTCAATTATTTTCTTTTGATAAATTTCCTGGAATGGAATTACTAAGTCAAAATGAAAAATAACTTTTAATTCAACCCAGAAGAACTAGTATCTCACCCCTCAATTTTCTCCTTGGGGTAATGAGATAAGAAGTTAATTTTAGAAATAGATATTTATATTATTTGGCACCTACTATATGCCAAGCCTTTGTGAGACATCAGCTGGCAAAATGATGGTTTTTGTGGAAGTTATATTCTAGCGAGAGAGCAAGAACGCAAGACTAAACAACGAACATCATAAAGGAAGTTAAGAAGCAACATATACTACAGGAAAAAGAAAAAGGAGGCTGTAGAGTGTGGGCCAGGAGAGCGGGGTCAGTTTGAGACTTTCCTGAGAAGGTGACGTATAGAGTAAACACTGTGAGCCACTGTGAAGCCAGAGCGAACCTGACAAGAAGCAGGATGAGGGATCTTAGCTCTTATGGGCCACATAAGACCTAAAAGGAAGCTTTGTCAAGATACAGTTCAGATACATGCATCTCTCCTGTTGAACGTGTCTAAGCCAACGATAGTCTCGGAGCTTTGTAAGTGTTACTTCAGGGTTAGAATACTTGAAACAGAGACCACAAACTTACTAGCAATTCCTCATGACCCCTTCACCTGCCTGGTTCTAGAAAACCACTAACTCACTTTCTGTTTTTGCAAATGTGTTTATTTTATGCGTACTTATATAAGATGACCAGATGGGCCTTTTGCGAGTTGTTTTTTGAAGGTGTCCCTGTTGTAGCATGTACCGGCCTTTCATTCTGTTTTATAACCAAGTTACATTTTGTTCATTATATGGCACACGGGGCTTATGCACTCATCAGTTGATGAGCGTTAGCCATTTTTCCCCACTTTTTGGCAGCTATGAATAATGACTCATATATGAGTTTGTATGTGAACCATGTTTTTTCTTTTCTCTGGAGAAAAAGGCTGGTGAGACTACAATCGATGAGTTCTAGGTTCAGTGAGAGACCATGCCTCAGTATATAAGGTAGAAAGTGACGAAAACAAGCAACATCAACCCGTGGCACTTACACGTGTGTCCCCACACACATGCGCATGCACAAACACAGACACAAACAAACAACAATTTGCTGTTTTGCATGTGCTTTTTATCTGCGTCTCTGTCTCTCTGTGTGTCTGTGTCCCTCCGTCTCTGTGTCTGTGTGTCTGCACATATAACCCGTCGTGTGTGTGTGTGTGTGTGTGTGTGTCTGAACATATAACCTGCCTAGTTCTCAAGGGTCACTGCAAAGCCTCTGGAAGCCGCCTGTCTGGCATCCTCTGCTAGATTGTGGCAAGCCTGATAGGACTATAAAGATTAGAATTTAAGCATTTTAAACAAACATTCCAGGTTTTAAATATTTAAAAGACCACTTTTCTTCAAAAGAGTCACCCAGGGAGGCTAAATGATTCGAGTAATGCTACAACAGCTGTCAGTGGAATTGTTCTTTGGAACCATATTCAGAGCTATACAAGGAAAACAAATACTTTGTAGCTACATTTTTTGTTGTTTGTTTTTTGAGACAGGGTCTCTCTGTGTAGCCTTGGCTGTCCTGGACTTGCTTTGTAGACCAGACCGGTCTTGAACTCACAGTGATCCGCCTGCCTCTGCTTCCCTAGTGCTGGGATTAAAGGCGTGCGCCACTATGCCCAGCTACATTTTTTTTTAAGATTTTTTTTTTTTTTTTTTATTTCAAATTCTGGACTCCACGATGCTATTACTGTAGTTGGTCACACATATATGAATATGTACATATATTTCCTGTTTTGTATGTGTGTTTGTGTGTATGGCATAGTGTGCACACACCATGGTGTATGTGTGAAGGGCAGAGGACAGCTTGCTGTGTCAGCTCTCTCTCCCTTAACCATGTAGGTTCTGGGGCTGAAACTCAGGCCCCCAGGTTTGACAACAAACACCTTTCTTTATCTGCTAAGACATCTTGCTCTTGCTGGACCCACATTTAGACCTTAAAAATAATATGTTAAAGGTATTCTTATCTTATTTTTCATGTTGTGCTACAAGTGATTTTGTTGACACAAACTAAATTCTCCTTTACTGGGTAACCACCTGTCAACCTCGACTCAAAAGGACTAGAAGAAAATCAAGTCTACACTTCGCTTTTCCTCTGAAATGTTGTGAATTTCTTCAGCCTCTGTTCACCACTCACTCTCTAAAAAGCACAAGCACATTTAGTTTCACCACTTTGATGGTGTGACCTGTGTATGGCGTGGGTTCTCTCCTCTAGGCCTCCAGGGCTCATCGGCCTAGCCGTAGCTTATCCCTTCATGATCAAAGACACACAAGAAGTAGATTTTGTTACCTTTTATATTACAGCAACAACAAAGACCTCATCGGCAATCCTTCGAGCCCCAGCATACACTGTATGTACTGTATTTGACATGTCTTCAACTACGATTATGATCCCAATTATGTCAAACTGAAGTAGAGTCTTCAGAAATTCTGTTGAACTAAGACAGCCAACTATGTAAAGGATCTCAGCATACAAACAGGAATTAAATGATAGAGAAGTAAAGTATTTGGTGTACAATTATGTGTTCTCAAAACTGACGAAGCAGCACTTTAACTTAAAAAATAAGAACACAAATAGATCCTTAGCTAAGTGCACTAAATGTAGGATTCTGTGCCAACGTGTTCAGGTCAGAGGGTTCCCAGCGAGGTGCATGATGGCATCTCTTCTCCTCAGCAGCTGGGAATCACTCACCAGCACTGGTTCCTCCTGTCTAGGACTCACACAAATCACCTCAAGTGAGAAGAAGCCTAGTACAATTTCTAAAAGCATGAAAAATTCACATGGAAGCCAAGCTAACTTCAGAAGAGATCCATACAATTAACACAACACTAGAGGCCATCTATTTAACAGGTGTTTACTGAGAACCCACTATGCACTGGTGTTAGCCGGAATTATAATAGACACTTTATGCTAGAGCAGTAGAAAAAGAGCAAGGTACATGGGGGGGGGGGGAAGGAATAACTAAAAAGTATAATCTCTAGCAACTTCCAGTATCATTTAACATTTGTACATAAAAATTTCTCAATTGAATAATAACTTACATGTCAAATGAACTATACATTACTCAAAATGTGCAGCTTTCTAAATTAAATTTCACAATAATATTAGTTTTTGTGAATCCCATAATACCATGCTTTCCTAGTAGTACCCAATTCTAGTACAAGCCACACACTAAAGACTAAAAAGAAAAAATTAGAAGATAACTCCTAAACTGATTAGAAAGAATATAAATTATGCATAGTAAGTTTAACAGAAATATCCTAGATGTGGTCATTAGAAATAAGAAAAAAATTAGAGTGGATTTTTCATAATGAAATATGCCATTGTTCAATAGATTGGCCTTCCACAGAGCTTGGAAAGATATAAAAATTCATGTCATACTCCACAGGGAGGCAGAGATGATGCTCCACCAAAGGAGAAAATTCATTTTTGCTTCAGTGAGAAAATGACTCTGTGCTATGAGATGAGTGTAATTGTTCATGTACATTCACATCAGCTACTTGGCTAGCTAATTCTGTAATTTCCATTTATTCCTATAAACATTTAATACTTGGCATCTTTATTAATCTCAAAAAATGTATCTAAGAATTCTGAAAACAGAGCTCATGGCAACTTCATCTACCTACACTGCCAATTAATTCACTTATTTCATATGGTTTAAATTTTTTCAATCGATTATTTGAGTGGTGACATTGAAAAATGAAAACAGGTATGGAGTTTGAGTCCACAGTTTCCCTGGACACTAAGTCACAGGAGTCCCTGAAAGGACTCAGTTTTATTACTGAGCATGGACACCAGAAAAGCTGTCTACCCTCCCATGGTCTTGTGAGGCTCAGGCACAGAGCACAGCCGCCACCACGACTTATACATACTCAGGGCCAAATCCTGGTTCATGAAAAGACTAGAATCCTCAAAAATCTATGCAACAGTATTGTTGGTGTCTAAGTTTGCTTTCACGCGACGAAAGAAAGCACTCAGACGCACACCTTCCCCAAGTTCACAGTAAGGAGTAAGCACTGAGAAGCAAGGCTCCAGGCCTGGCATTTTCTGCTGCCACACTGTGTGTGCCCATGTGTAGGAACTTTCTATAAGCTATGGTTGTGCTGCTGTTTCTCCTACTAGTGGTCTCGACCCATAGTGCTTCAACTAGGGCTATCTAAAGCTTTCACCTTCCTGTTTCTCTTACTAGACCTGCCCTGCCCTTTCCCCATCACAGCATCTATGAACCCCAGGCCCTGCTGAGACTTTCTCGACCTCTCCCAGGTCAAAGGCATTTCATACCCCCCGCATTTTGGTGTCAGTTTTTAACCCATCTTGTGGTCCTGAGCATATTCTATCTCTCACAGTGGATTTCAGGCCTGACTTCTTTTCTTTATGCTATTAATACCCCAAGGGAATCGTTCATCTCTGATTTCTTTTATTCATCTCTGCATGCTAAAAACATCTTCATACCATCTTATGGTTAATATTTCAGGGCTAAGGATAGATGAGAACACAATTCAACATCACTTCTAGAGAAACAGGCCCAATTCTTACTAAAAAACAAAGGCAATAATCATCATTTTAAATTCACTGAATAAATGTTTTACATTTACATAAAACACCTTATGGGAATCCACGTAAGCAGATATAGTAGATGTCTGAATTCTCGGTATCCAAATGTATTCCCAACCCGGTAGAGAAATTAAGACCTGCACCACTGAGGCCAAAGGGCTTCTTCACTTGGCTTTGGGATCCATTTCCAAGGCGTCTTCAGCTTTTCGTGCCCATTTCCCATTCTTTTCATCTCATGAAGACAGCGTGTTTAAAAGCCTTAGTGACTGTCTTCAAAATGACCAATCCCACTTATTAAAAGATTGATTTTTATTTTATATGCAGGAGTGTTTGCTTGCATGTATGAAAGTGCACCTTCCCCATGTGGGCTGACATCCACAGAGGCAAGAAGAGGGCACTGGATTCCCTGGAATTGTAGCTACAAACAGTTGTGAGCCAACAGTTCGGTGCTAGGAAACCAAAGTCTATCAGACCTAGTTTTTTTTTTTTTTTTTTTTTAAATGTCAGCTATCTGTCTGGTAATTTAAATAGAAAAATACATGTAATATGCTTTAGTTATATGAGAACTATATGAGAGTCATATGATTGTTTATTTCATAAGGTGTATTCACAAACAGCACATAAAAGGTAATTTTAATTTTAAATTATCTATTAACTATTTGTATTTCTCCATTTTACAACTCTCTGGTCAGTCCATTTGTCCATTTACTGATTATGTGTATACACGTGCACACATATATACCCACATATAATATGTGGGTACCTGTATGCACACACACGTCCATGCATGCATATGCGTGTGTGTGCGTGTATGTGTGTCTCATTCAACGCAGGCTTGCCTCCAGCTTGTTAGGCAGCTGAGGGCTGGAGGCTGGACTTGAATTCCGTGTGCTTCTGTCTCTCATTCTGAGTTGCATCCATGGGCCACCGTGCCAGGCTGTGGAGTCCTGTACTTTCCTAACTGTTTCAAGCTGGCTTTGTCTTGTCTGGAGTAAAAGAGGACAATGTCCTTTATAGAGGAGCACAGGCACTCACCTGCCCAGCAAACTCCAGTGCAGTGTTTCCCAGTGAGAACATGAGTTTCCTCGTCTGTGCGTCCTCGCCCAGGACTCTTGGCTTACGTACATGTGCTGTTAGGTGCTAATGTCAGTAGGTTAACTCTATCAATGTCACTTTTCACATTTCTTTGCTGTGTTATTAATGAACTTGATTTTTTTGCCTTCATTCTGTTATTATCATGTCCTACCGTATATCCATCCTACCACTCCCCAAGTCCTCCAAATGTTTTAAACATGTATAGGACTCGACAAATCATTCTTGCTAAGTTTTCCCTATGATTTTGACTTTTCAGGTTGTACTTCTTTGTATTAGTTAACTACATTTTCAGTATTTTTCTTAATAACATTCACTGTTTGCTCCTCGTATGTTGGGGTACGTTGTATGAAGGTGTGTCTCTATATTCAGTTGGTAATTCTGTACTGGCAGAGAGCTAAATGCTGGCAGGGTCTTGGTATTGCTCCTTCCTCACTTGCCTAAGGCTTTCTAGAAATGTATCTGGTTAGCTGTAGGCCAATTGCTGGGCAGGAAGTGGAAGGCAGAACTTCCCAGAGAGAGAAAGGAACCCTAGGAGAAGGTTCAGATGCTGGTGATTTACCAGGGCACACAGGAGGTGACCGACGGGCATGAACAAGAGCAAAGAGGTAGAATGGGCCATACAGTGGGGCATAGTGCCAGATTTAGTCGGGTTAAGCTAGAAAGCTGGCTGGGAATCTACTCAGCTAAAATGCCTAAACTTTAAAAATTTAAAAAGCCTCTGTGTCATTACCCACACTGCGGGTGGGTCCGAAAGCCCAGCGATATTCACATCTCACTTTACCCTCTAGACTCCATTGTTGATTCAGCAAATTCATGCTCTAGTCACTGATGGGACTTCTGTTATACTAACTACTGCTTACATAAACAGTATAAAACCACGAACTGTCTAAAGGTTGTTATAATCAGATGAAATTCTACGATAAATTATCTCTTAATTTGTTTTCAATTTTCTGCTTATTGTAATAATTAATTTAAATCGTTTTTGCTTCAGCCTTATCCACTTTTTTCTTTAACTCCCATTCAACTGTAGTAGTTTTACCATGGAAATACAAAATATGTTCTTTCCAGCTCATCTTTTATAGGAGGGCACTACTTAAAATTTTAATAATGCTAATAACAACAAAAAGGATCACATTCCTTTCCTTCCATTGCAGTCTCACCCTTCATTTATTCATTTGTGTCTTGATTTCTAGGAAATTGAACTCAGCTCACTTTTTTTCTCATTTTGTATGTCTTAACTCCTTCCTATCGATTAACTCATCCATATTTGACCCCCGTTTATCTTTTCAACCATTTCTTCCATGCTTCTCTTAAGAGGGCACTCCTAAGCCACACGGCTCTGCACTGATATCTAAGCATGCCTTGGTCACTCCATCCCCAAAGCTGGGCATGCATTTCCACTGTCCCTCAGAAGTCCTTAGGACATAGATAAAAATCCTTGGCTTCTATTTTTCAATTCCATCCAAATCATCTTCCTTGTCCTATTAGGTCTCCTCTGTGCACTTCAAACCAAAGACTTCTCATGCCCTGAAACCCACACAATGTTCTTCAGCCTTCACCTTGACCACTTATGCACTAGAATTTCAAGTTTTGGTATTCTTTATCTAAACCTCTTCCTTGCTTTGTTTTATCTTACCTTTGAGAGAAAATTGTTTGGCTATTGCTTTCACTCCACTTCTCTGGGAGCATCCTGTAAGCCCATAACAACTGAACAAATCTTCTACATGAAGTATCTGGGGTGCACTTTAAATTCTATATCCTTGCTTTCTGGGCCAATAAGACAGACTTCAGCTGCAGAAGGGGAGAGATGTCTCCTTCCCCAGTCTACAGCAACCCTTCTGACTAATTAAGAAAATATGTCAAAATAGCTCCCAGGAAGAACACGTATGTCAGCCAAAGAATTAAATATTTAAAAATGAGAAGAACCACTTGGTCCTTTTCTCAATAAAGATTAAGAACAAAGAGAAGGGAAAAAAAAAGGAAGATGGAAGAAATAAGTCAGAATTCAATCTAGAATAAACATAAAAATCTCCAGCTAAGCTGACAGGATGAGTGTTTAAAGCCATGACTCTGGTGAGATGAGGGCCACCCAGTCGAGACTCTTGAAACCACACTGCCAGCATTTGCCGTTTGCTACCAGCCAAGTCCATCAAGGAAAGAGAGGACATAAAAAGTCCATGGAACAATAAAAATAATGAGAAAAGGAGGCTTTGTCATGGTACAAAAAACTGTGATACAGAGAGCTTCAAGAGCAGTGTGCAGGGCTAAGTGGGAGAGCTCACAACCAGCCCAGGCCAGGCCTTCGGCCAGTCTCTGCCACCACAAAAGTAAAAGGTATCGAAATCAAGTGCAGCAGAATATATGGGATAGTTGCTGGTGCCCTGTGGGAATGGCTGCACAGACCACAAGGCATTACTTAAAACCAGACTCTTTATGTTCTATATTTGCAGCCTCTCGCTCAACTACTTAATGACAAATAGTATTACCCTTGCCCTGCCCACACCTACAGGGACAAAAGCTGTCAGAGGAAAAGAACACTGAGAAAGACTCACTTGTCTTCGGTCCACGCTCTTGAATAGGCATGGGGGTACACATCCAGAAACAAGCTTTCCGGAGGCTGAAGCAGGAGGATGTTGAGTTTGAGGATAGTCTGGACTACAGAGTTAGACCCTGTTTCAATAGCAGTAGCAGCAGCAGCAGCAGCAGCAGCAGCAGCAGCAGCAGCAGCAGCGAAAATAAGAGGAGAAGGAACCATGTTCCTAAGGGCCTGTAGTAAAACGCAATCTCAAGTTGGCTGTCTGCCTACAAGAATCAAATAAAGACATGTCTTTATGGAGATAGGACAGCTACTCTGCTAGGCTGGGATCATGCTTTGGGTCTTCAGGATGCTCCAGTTTCCGTGTCTACTATTTCTATAGTCTCTGAGAAGCAACTGATTAAACAGTAAAGATCTATAAATGAATGGTTTGGCCCTAGGTCCCCTGGCAAGGACAGCATCGCTTCTTCCTTATAACATTTCACAACAGTCAGAACAATACCACAAGCACACTATTTTAGTCTTTTGGCTACAGTTAGAAGTGCTTAAGAAATTCTTCACCACTGATTCATCAAGTAAGCATTTGTTGATGCTTCCCTACAGCTGATACTATGAATAACAAAATTAGCAAGATGAGTGCTTATGTACGTTAAGACGCCACATAAGTATCAAGCACAGACCCACCACAATGCTTCTCACTTCGTAGGTAATCAACATTAACGCCCTTTACCACCTTTTATATGTTCTAGGAGGGGACAAATGAACAGATACTTCATTCCACCGCGGCTTCTGAGCTGTCGGCATGATAAGATGGGGTATGCGACACAGGACATGGGCGTAACAGGGTAGTCGGCATGTTGGCTGATTCTCAGGCAGCAGCTGGCCTAGCTGACACTGGATCATACAGTGGACTAACGGGAGCTCAGAGAACAGTGCATCTGCCTTTCAAGAATCAAAACGGATTCAGAAGAAATCTCAACCAGTTGATAAAAGGGGCAATGTCAATTTCAATGGGAACTGCCTTACCCTTGCTTTTGACTTTACACACATAAACACACACACGCAGAAATTTCAAAGTTAAGCAGAGAAATTTATTTTTACTAACAGATGCAAAAAGAACTCTAACTTCTGTAACAAACAAGACAAATGAACTATTTTTGCAACAACAAGAAAGAAAAAGAAAGAAGGAAAGAAAGAAAGAAAGAGGAAAAAAAATGAAAGAAAGAAAAACCCTTGGGCAAGAACTTTTACAATCATCTCGTTTCTAGGTCGGATTTTCTCAGAAGGAAACAAAGAAAAACCTGGGCCTGGAATAAGAGGAAGACTGTAGGAATACATTCTCAGCATCAGACTGTTACCACACAAACAGCCAGGCTAACCACACATCAAAAGAAGGATTGGACTAGGGGGAAAAAGGAAAAATTATGACTCATGAATGAAGGATGACACATTTTTAGAATGCCCCAGAGTTTAGGTTAGATAAGAACAAAAAATTAAAAGTGCAAGGATGAAAACAGAATGAACCATTTTTCATTTTTCTCCACGAGAAAACATTTCAATATGGTTTACAAAAAATAATTTCATATTTTAGTGTGCCTAAACAAATACTAAATGAATTCTAGAATACAAAGAACTAAAAGACAAATTCTATACAAAACAGAACGAGAGGTAGGGAAAACATATCCACATAAAATAAATGACCTCTAGTTTTCTTTATCAGCCACAAATGAAGAATGTCTTCAATTTCCAAAAATAGGTCCAAGAATGCTAGTTGTGTACGTATGTTTTAAGAACTAAAATCCCCATGCAGAAAGACATGCAGGAAGCACACTAATGTCATTAAAATATAATTGGACTTGCAGGAACAATCACTGTGCTGTGCTGTAAGGGGAGCTGTTGGCACGCGCAGAGCACAGCACCAGCCTCAGCAAGACCCACTTCCCGCTAGAAGCAGCCATGTTTCAGCACCTCTCATCCCTGATGCCGACAAGCTAAACGGCTTGTTTTGTCTCTGGGAACTTGTCTCGGGTGCTTGAATGATTCGAGTGAAGACCGATTATATGAGAGAACAGCACTGAAGAGCCAGCGCGATTGCCCTGTGCCCTCTACTTGCAGCCCTGGCTTGTCTCTGCATCTAGAAGGTGCTAGATAGAGCAACTGCAAGCTAGAATCAAGAAAGGCATTCCCCACTACCTCCACCCCACATAACAAATATCCCCCGCCCTTAGTAGAGAGCACAGTGTACAGACAAGATAGCCTCTTTCACTCTGGACTCCAAGTAAATATAATTACAATAAAGTGAATGTTTCAAAGGTTAGAATAACCATACAGACCAATCTGCAACAAGATCTGAGTGTTAGTAAACTATGTCCTCAGTCCTCAAGTCCCACACTGAGAATTTACCCAAAAGTGTCAGTTCTTAGAAACAGCACCTCAGATTAAAATCTTCTCACTGGGGAGTCTGTAAGAATCTGCTCTCGTTCTAAATCCTAAATGCTCCTTAAACGGCCTTAGCACTGCAAAACTGGAGACCATTAGACAATATAAAGGCAGCTAGTGATTAAACCCACGAATACACATTCAAAGCAGCTTAAGCTACTTTTTAATTAAAAATAAAATATCATCGGCTAAATTCGGATGTCTTAGCTACCCGGGAGCTAGAAGTCTCGAGATGCAAAGTGTTGCTGAGAAAAGCCATGTACAAAAAGAGACGCGAGGTAAGGAAGAGGTGGGCTGGGCAGGAGCTCTGAGCATAACAAGGTATCCTGAAGCCACCGCGGTTTAGCGGGTGCACATTGAGAAGTTTCCCCAAGCTGCAGGGTGAGTACAGCCAGTGGCTGCCACTAAGTACGCTTTATTAGCAGAGGCCTCCGAGGAGACTGGGTGCTCACCTTCTTGGCAGTGGAATGAGTTTACTAACTGCAAGACACTAGGTGTTTGAGATGCATAGACGGCTAAAGGAAGTGTCACTGCTATTTGTAAAAATACACCTTAATCTAACCCACAGACATCCTTGAACTACCCATGAGCTCGTGGTCAAAGAACCCAGGAGCTTCTGAGTTAATGGCATCACTTGAGATAGAAAGAACTTTTTATTGCAAACTTAGAAGTAAATAAACATTGCAGCCCTTAAGTTGTTCCCACTTGTTTAAAGTCGAGAAAGGCCAGGGGGCTTAGTCAACTTCAGGCAAGAGGCCAAAAACCTGAAGCTGGATTTAGAGTTGGGATGATGTCATTCACTATGAGGTCTTGATTTTCTTCCTGAAGCATGAGAAATGTTACTGGTAAAACCTTACCTCACCCACAGCTTTTTTTATTTTTAACTCTATTTTTTCCCCCCATCTCAGAAACGATTTTCCAAACATGCTTCCTGCCTTATATGTAAATTTTATAAATTTGCTTTCAGCTTTAGACATGGCCTTACCTAAAAAGCTTGCCCTAAAGTAGAGAACTGGTACTTGGTAGCTACAAGAGTATAAAACATGGTACTCGCACTTAATTACTTCGGACGCTGCTGCAGACCCCATCACTTCAGCATCATCCATCGGGAGCTCTAACGTCTCCTGGGGAAAAAAAAAAAAACAGAGACTAAGCCGAACTGTGTTTGTGAGCTAAACAAACAAACAAACAAACAACAACAACAAAAAAACAAGTGCAAACATGGGGAAGGAAAGATGAGATTTTCTTCTTGCAAAATAACAGTTAAGTAAATACAAATACAAGGCTATGAGGTAAGAAAAAAGGAGTTACCCATGTTAATACTTAACATTTGAGTCCTAGGTAAACAGTAAAACCAGAAAACATTAACATTAAGTAATTCCAGATAGTTTTGGGGGAAACAAGGCAGCTCTGAGTAGAGAAACAAGAAGGGGGGGTTGAGGGCAGGGGCGGGGCGGGGGCGCAGCACAAAGAACTACTGCAGCAGCACCTCTGAAGTCTTCGCTGTGTGATTTCAGTAAGAAGATGGTGGCTGCACCTGCTACCTTCTGCCTTACCTGTGAAAGCTAAAAACCATGCTAACGATTGAGCGCCCCCTAGAGTTCTATTGGACTCGTGCAAAGATGACTCACTGTATGCTGAGCAATCCCCAGTTCCTTTTTAATCGAGAAAGTTATTTTGCAAGAGTCTGAGTTTGTTAGGTGTATTTAAAATCCCGAGTGGCTCCGTTTTCTTCACTATCGTCTGTGTCTTTGGTACAGTTCAACAACGAATCTTGACGATGAAGTTCAACAAGGCTGTGTGAGCCGGCATGGCAAAAGCCATTTTCCTCTCCAAATCATTTCTTCACTGCCTGCCTCTTAGCATTTAGAAGCAATTGATTGGACGTGTTGAATCAGGCTTCCTGGGTCCACCCGTGTGCCCTTACTTATTTGGGCTGGAGCATTTCTCCTTTGAAATTAAAGTAGTAAAGAGAATGAAGCAAGTGGGTTTGGCTCCTTTCAGCCTCTCATTAAAACAGCAACAGCAACAATGAACAATCAGAAAAAACTACAGAAGAGATTGCAAACTTTATCAATATGAGATCAGGTTGCCTGTGGAGACAAGAAAGGCTGGCACTGTTCCCCACATCTGCATCTCCTTCCTAATTTCCCACTCACAATCAGTTCACTAGGAGAACTACGGTGGATAAATCACAGAAGGAGGTATTGTCACTAAACATCTGTAAATACCATCAACGAAATACAACAAATTAAGTAAACAGAGAAGAATCATTGAGCTAAATATTCCAGATACGACTAATATAATAACAACAACAACAAAAAAAAGAGGCGTCCTCCTTTTTATTTAATTTTATCCATGAGCATCAAGATCTGTTACAATAAACTTTTAACCAAATTCTTTCTCTTTGGTCCACAACTGAGCTGTTTCCCAGATGAGAAACAAACATTTTTTTGCCTTTCAACACAATAAAGAAGTTGTAGCTTGTTGCAATGGGCTGGATCTTTGATGTCCCACATGGCCCGCGTGTTAAAGGTTTGCTTGTCACCCATGGTACGATCCAGAGGTTGAACCTCTAAGAGAGGGAGATTTTTAGCCATGTTTTCTGTTGATATAGCTTGATATAGCTTTTTGCTGGGGACAGTTCATCAGTATTTCTTAAATTTAAAAAACACATCTACTCGTTGATACAGTGGTTTCATTGTTGAAAATCTGTACCACAGGAAAACCAAAGTATGAGGACATAGAAGCTAGGATATTCACTGCAGCTGGATTTAGTAGAAGGATATTACATAACTAACCTATATTTAGCAATAAAGAGGAAATGCTTTAAAAATGCCAGCTATGAGACAGTTCTGCAATGGCATATAGTGAAGGCATAAAGTCTACAGTGACACAGCAGAAGATGGTAAAATGTCTGTAAATGAAAATCTCTAGGACCATATTATATAGAACATGGTTCAGAGGAGAGGAGATAGAGGGTAGAGAAGAGTTACAGATGTGCTAAACATCTGGAAAGGAAACGCTTGTTTAAAATGGTTACAAACCTGAAGTAGAGAAGTGCTGACTGCTGAGAGTCTCAGTGCTTATGCACTATGTATTTTTAACTTTTTAATGACAAGGTATATTAGTCAGCTTTCCTACAAGACAAACTAGCTACAAAGAGGAAGGAGTTATGTGACTCCTAGTTTCAATCCACAGTGTGTGCCTCTGCCACCTTTGGGCTTGTGGCAAGACAGGGTACCACAGTAGAGCCTTTCATGAGGCCCCTCTTCCATACCTAATAAATACTGAGTACTGGTTTTCATTTTCTTCATTTGATGGGATTTTAAGTTTCAGTTTTTGTTTTAGCTTCTGGTTCCTTGAGTCTTGATGAAGGCACACATGTACTTGTAGGTTGGCTGGCAATGTGCATTCTTCTGTCACGCATATAATATTAGTTTGTCTGCATTTCTTGTGGAATGACATCAGCTATTTACATATAGAAATAACTTATTAGATATAAATATATATGTCTAGACCCTAGAAAATTAAGTTGCAAAAGAGTACGTGTGACATACATATACATAAGTATGTTTTCACATACATAATTTACTGAAAGCTTTATTGCAAAGCATATATATATACATATATGTATATATTTATATGTCAAATCTGCATATTGTTTGTTTGCCATTTTTAACTCTCATGCCTTCAATAGAAAGCTTCTTGAATAACTGAACTTATGTACAACAGTAATAAATATATTAATTCTTTTACAAAGCAAAAGTTGTTAAATCAACATTCAGATGATTAATCTATCTAAATTCCCTGATGCATTTTTTTGAGAGAGAGAGGCTGGCAATAGAGGCCAGGCTAGACTCAAACTCATGATCTCACCATCTCAGCTTCATCAGAGGGATGATGACAAGCATGCGCCCCTACAAGCAGCTTCCCAGGCTCCTTTAGTGCATCTTTTTTCTCTTTGATTTGAAATATTTTCATGCCCATAACTTAAGAGTGTAGAGGTATTTATATGCTTATAATCTTGAGTTATTTATCATCTTAGACTATCAATGTTTAGTGTGTGTCTGTGTGTGTACACAGGCGTGTGCCTGCACGCATGTGCCCACATGTGCCTACATGCACATGTGTAGAAATAGGTGCAGGAAAAGTGTCTGGCTCTATTGCTCTCCCTCTTTTTACCTTGAGACAGGGTCTCACTAAACCCTGTTGTCAGTGACTTTCTGGAGCTGTCTATATGTCCTGCAAATGCTAAGGTTACAGGTACCCACATGCCTGGCATTTTGTGTATATGATGGGGTTTGGACTCAGGATCTACAGTTGCAAAGTAAGTATTTGTACACACTTAGCCATCTCCCTGGCTCCATCATTGTGCGATTTATAAGAAACATCCTGAATCTAAGGAAATGGGTTTTTAATTTCTGCAGAAACCATAGAAATCCCTTATCTGAGACACAGTCATACCAGAGAACGCAAGATTTTTGAAACAATATCCTTCAACCTCACATAAATTAAAAACTCAGGAATGTGCTGGGTGTAGACACAAGACATTTACAATTCTAGTTCCACAAAATAGTTATGAAGTTCAAAAATACGGAAGAAGGGATAAGCAGTCTTTGTGGGAGCCCATTAAAAGTCTCAAGCCAATCACTGCTCTTCCTGGCAGCTACCGTTCTGTGGCCCCAGATCCGCATTCTCATATCCATGAGAACATTGCATAGACACCCCGCCCCCTCCCCCCACAACACAACACACACATCAAAGTAAAACAAGGCATTCGAGTAAGATCAACATTTCAGTTGTCATAGTTCACCATGGTTTTAAAAGAAATTCCCAGGGAGGGGGCGGAAATCAAGTAAAGGCACATGAGGCCCGTCGGATGACTTTGTAACTACTGCTTCTTGGACCCAAAGCCATGACAATGGCAGAGAAGCCATGCGATTAAGGAGAACCAACGTCTAGGATGTGTTTAAGAGCAATTAGTAGGTCCAAGGGCAGAGGGGCCTGACCAGCCACAAGGCAGTGGTTTTAGGGATTGCTTGGTGGGTCCTAGCATATTCATTTAATTCTCTATCAACTCCTGTGAACACGTCATCCTCCAAATAGAAATAAGGGAAATTTTTCTGAGATCTTGTTACAATAAACAGAATAAGGGAATTAACAGTTAAGGGAACCTAAATCTTCCCATCTCATCCAAGACTCTCAGCTCATATATACAAACAAGGCCCTGAAATGTAGCTGGCCTCAAGGGAGTCAGCACACGGGTTGACACTGCAGCCACTAGATTTTGTACAGCTGATCGCATTTATCCTCTGCATTGAAATGTTTCCCTTCTGGAGGGAGGAGGGAGGAGACTCATAAGAATCAATGGAATGGGAGGCTCGGGAACCTCACCAAAGTTACATGAGTCACAAGGCTCCTCTCCAAGGTTATATAAGCAGTAAACAAAAGCTGGAGAAAGAGCAGTGTCCTCAAGGATTGCCTGCAAGTAGGGCAGGGCGCTCCAGCGGTGAGGCATCTGCACGAAGCCACAGTAGAGCAGGCTGCTCAACAGCATCAGTTGCCTCTGCATCACCCACACTCCTGAAAGTAATCCCAAACACATGCTGCTTCTCCAAGACAGATTTGTGGGGGAATCATTGTGTGGCTCTCCTGTGTTGCTCTTTATGGGCTGGAAAGATGTTTTATTCACTTTATCTCAGGGAAAGTCACCCCACAGCTGTACTAAGCCACTTTTCAATTATTACTGCATAAATTTTGGCTGATACTCAAAACATAATAACATTTTTAGTATAATGTTTTGCTTTTTTCATTATGTAGTGTTTTAAATATTTGGATTTATTTAATTTGATATTAAGAGTTATAAGAAAAGAACTCACAATACATTTATTTTCCTTGAAATGTTACTAAGTCATTAGCTGAGAAGAAACCCACGTTTGGAAAAATTATATTCATTCATGGAACTAAAAGATTAAGTAGTTCACATTAATTATAGAAACCTTGATTTTATTGAATTCAATTAACAATAAGTTGACAGTGATCTCTCATTTAGTAAATCTGATACGAATTAAGCTTAACAACTAAATCCCATTAAGTAGGGATCATGCTGAAGACACTTCATAGATATTTTATTGAAAGCAAATCCAAATAGAATGTTGAGCTTTGGAAATGAGATCCCTATCTCTATTTATCCCACAGGGAGAAGTAATTACAGGGAGAAGGTAGACCCTATCACTAATAACATCTCTCACTGTTACCGAGCAGACCTAAGAATGTGCTCTGTTCACACTGAGCCTCAAGGAAAAGAGGGTCAACTTGGTTGTCTTCTGCCAGAGCCTGGACTTGAACCCATGGCTCAGAACTCATAGCCATGAGTCAAGGAGGGGCAGTGGGCCAAGGCCGGTTCCAAGGCTGTCCTGTACTGTATTAGTGAGTCGTCACATAGAGCATCCAATCTCAACAGCAAGATATGCTATGCAAAAAGCTATTTGCTGAGCTTCCTGAACCAACAGCCAGGTAGTATTTTCAGAAGTGAAGGCTCATGAAGCCTTCTGATAGATCCAGTGACAAGGCAGTTGTTTAATAAGAAATGTTATGATAATATTTGATACGAGTCACAAAAACAATCTGTGGGGCTTTAAGTAACCAGCTCTTATGTTTTCCACGGCTCATCATTTTACTGTGGGTGGTCTTGTTGCTACCTTAATCACGGGAGTGACTTTTTTCATGACTCCTGTAGCTTCTTTTTTCTTTCTTTCTTTCTTTTTTCTTTTTCTTTTTCTTTTCTTTTTTTTTTTTAGCTAGTGACCGTCACAATTAGAAATGCATGTGCTATGCCTAGCACATAAGGGGGGTGGTGTTCTAAGCAAAGCAGGCAGCGCTGGAACTACAGTGGTCATAGTGGTCCACAGAAGGCCCCTCTTTACCAGGATTGTTCTCAGCAGGACTACCGATGGACAGGGGGACAAAGGGACAGGGGGTTGTGGTGTTTTGCTCATGTTTTATATTAGCATCATCATGACCCATGTGGGTTCCCACCGCGAGGAAGATTCTCTCTCCAGAGCAAAATTAAATCCTTCTCTGCAGACTGGGTGCTGAAGGGTGAGACAAGAGGGAGGGGCGCAGAAACCTGGCAGAGTACATCTGGCAGTTTTCTGGATGTTTATAGCTATTCCAGTTGGGCGGTTCGTAGTTCTTGTTTCCTTAAAGACCACACAGGAGACAGCAACCCTGTTAATGCCTGGAGCTGGGAAGCAAGCACAAAGGCAGAGAGTGCAGGGTAGGACCGTGGAAGAGGCTGTCTGCCAGGGATCACAGAGAGAGTTCATCTGTGGCGAGAAGAAACAGTGCTTCACAGTACTTTGTATGTTAAAGGCACTTAGCCTTTCCATCGTAACAACGGTTTACTTTCCTAGAAATAAAATAAAATAAATAAAATAAAATAAAATAAAAGCAAGAGAGCCCATACAGCCTTTTTAGAGGGTGGATTCTTTTCATTTATGATTTCTACATGTCTAAGTGTAAGTCAATTAGCAGGATGAGAATTTTGAAAAGTCTGAAATTCCTTATATGAATAGTGACTAACTAAAGGGAGATGGAAACATTTAAGGTGATATCATGTTTCAAAAGTCAGTTAGATGAGTTTCTTTTCAGTTGCCTTTTACATGCTATGGAAGAGAGTAGCAATGGTAGGATCTATGTGATATAATTTATGTTATTTGTTCCTTTGCTCTAGAAAGATAAGAAACTGAGTGAGAGCTGGGTGTGGTGGCCCGTGCCTGTGATCCCAGCACTCGACAGGCAGAGGCAAGTGGATCTCTGTGAGTTCGAGGCCAGCCTAGTCTACAAAATGAGTCCAGAACACTCAAGACTACACAGAGAAACCCTGTTTGTGGAGGCTGAATGTTAAACAGGTGTGTTCCTGGGCTCTACTCTCACACTTTGGATTCAGTAGTTCTAGGCTGAGATTTAAGAAGCCACCTACCTACCTACTAGTGCTGGTCCTGCTGATGCTACTGTGGGTGGTAATGAGCCACTCTGGGATGCCTTGCCTCCCATATAACAGAGGATGTACTCTGGAATCCTACCTTTTTGTTTTATTGGGTTAGAAAGGCAACAAAGCGCAGTTACCAAGATTTCCAAGTATGCTTCACTAGCCAGCTTCAGGCACTACTGCATCATCTGGGCCCTTCTCTGAGGAATCCTAGCACACCTCCACTCGAATCCTCGGCTTCTGCCTCTCTCCCAGCTCACTGGCCCCATCTTTTATTCAATCCGGTTCAAAGTCATCATAATTTGCTCCCTTTCCTCTTATTCCTCAATGGCCATTACTGGCTTACTGTGTTATTTTTCTACCAGTTACTACTTTCTACATCAGATCTGTGGCTGATAATCCTAATCAACAAAAGACATGAATAGTGGAACTTGGAAAAATCACAGGAATAAATTTTATACCATGCATATGTACACTTTTATGAGAGACTCGCCTTATGAGGCATGCTACGTTTTAACTGAAGATCCAGAAAATTCTTTTATTGTTCTCTTGCTTCACAGTCAACCAGTATGCGCTAGATTTATCTCTGGGGAAAAGTAAGAAACAAGAGTTGTTGTTTATTATATACTGTCCTCTCACAATACGAAGAACGTTTTTATCTTCAGGTTTCCCTTCCGTATGGTGTGTTATCCTTTTACTGTTTCTTAGCTCTAGTTTCACAGACCTGCAACCTTTTCTTACAGGAGTCAGATAGTAAGTAGTTCAGGCTGTAGGCAGCTACAGATATCCATCAAAGAGGTACGGATGATCCATAAACAACAGGCTCAGTCTTTAAGAGTGTGTACTAATCTTACAGAGGACTCCAGTTCAGTTCCCAGCGGCCATGTCAGATGGCTCACAACCACTTGCTACTCCAGTGGCCTACAGCATCCAGTGGGTGGCCTGTGTCCACACTTCCAGTGAGCAGGGTGAGAATGCATAGGCCATGAGGTCAAACGTCCTATTTCTCTCAGGAAAGTGCTAGAGCTCTTTAGGGTGAGGCCTGTGTGCTAAGTGAGGCTCCAGTCTCACCAGGGGAGTTAGAAGTGATTTTCCACTGGATGTTACAGTTTAGCTCTTATAGAATGAAAGTGCTGCTATCAGATAGCAGTGGAGACTCAGAGCTGCACAAGTCTCTGGTGATACCTAATGGTTTTTTGTTGTTGTTGTTGTTTTTTTTTTTTTTTTTTTTTTTTTTTTTTTGGTTTTTTGAGACAGGGTCTCTCTGTGTTAGCCTTGGCTGTCCTGGACTCGCCTTGTAGACCAGGCTGGCCTCGAACTCACAGCAATCCGCTTGCCTCTGCCTCCCGAGGGCTGGGATTAAAGGCGTGCGCCACCACGGGGTTACAGCCCTTTGTCAAACTGTTGTCCTAAGCATCGCAGAGGAAGCAGGTGGATGTTTGAAACCAGCCAACAGGCAGGTCCAAAGAGACACAGGCTGAGCGGTGCTTCACTGGCAGTCAGCACCAAGCTGGCCGTGATGAGGCAGGCTTCGTCAACTGCCAAGGCAGCTCTGCCATCACTGCCTTGAGTGCTTTAATCAGCAGTCAAGCCCTGGGCATCCATTGGGGATTCTCCCCCCAGAATAAATGGAGTCTCGGACAGTCATGGTGGAGGAATGGTGCAAGCATAAGAGAGAGCAAGTCAGCCAGCCTTTATTTATAAACCTTGGGCGGTGGTGAGGGGTTTGTGGGTGACTGTGTCTGATTTGCTGGGGCTAGAGGTGCCAGAATACTTACTCTATGTGCCTCATTTACATGCAGTAGAATGGGGTCCTATCACAAGAAGGAAAACACAGTACTTACATATCCTATGGGTGGGGGAAGAACTTCTAGGTATGACTAAAGGACATTTGCTTAAGGCTAGGATCTCCTTGGCATAGGGTGGGGTAACAGCCAGGTGCTTGCTGAACAGGTTTCTTATCAGGAAAGGGCCTGTAGTCTTCCCTGAGGGCTATGTGACACTCCTTAGAGGAACTGGGGGTTCCAGATCAGGGGAAGAGAGAATCCTGGTTAGAAAGAGAGTCTGTCATAATAGACTGAGCACAATTGGCTATGCAGACATTTCAGATTTCGACCTCTCCACCAGTGTCCCATATTACAGCTCCAGGAGAACTGTTGTCCTCTTCTGGAATTCACGGGTACCTGCCCTAGCAGGTACACACACACACACACACACACACACACACACACACACACACACACACACACAGATATAAGGATATTGTGTAGTTTACATTCTGATTTCCTGCCAAAATGTTGTGTAAACTCTGCTTCCCAATTTCTCCCTTGTATGTCAATAAAGCAGCTTCTAGCCAGTCAATGAGCAGGGGAGGAAATAGGGCTGAACTTCCTGCTGGCCAGGGGATGAGAAGTCAGGGGGAGAAGCCAGAGGAGTGGGCCACCAGGAGAGGTCCAAGGATAAGAAGGAAGGAGCTGGAGCTGAGGAAAGCTACAAAAGTGCAAATATTGCTGGGATGTTTGCTGGGAGTAAGACACAATAGCATAAAGGGTTAAGAACAGACTCAAACTGCTCAGATTGTGTTGTGAAGCCTTGTATTATAAAAGTCTCAATTATTTGTGTGATAGCCAGGTTAAGAAATAAGCTAAAAGAAACAAACACTGTTTTATGAAAATAATTTCAACACACACACACACACACCAACCAAAAACAAAACAACCAAACAACCAACCAACCAACCAACCAAACAAACAAACAAAATAAACCTTTGAAAATGAACACAAGTACATGCCAATAGTATTCTATAAGATATATTCTATAAGCAAAAATAATCAGTAGTCCACAGACATTCACTTACCTACTCCTAGAAGTCCACCCAAACTTAATTTTATTGTGTTTTTATAAGAAGAAATTAATTAAAGGCCTGAGTATATATTTGCTGAATTCCTTCCACCCTTCTATTCTGTCCATCCTAGGATGTGAAGCTAAATTACCCAAGGGGAGAGGAAATGTTAAACCTTAAAAGGGTAAGGATAATTAAATCCAATAGGCTAAAGTTTGGCTAGAGCCATTTTCTAGAAAAATACAGCAATCCTTGAACTTACGTGGGATTTCAGATGAAGCAACTGCGAATTCTTTCCATATATGAGTAAAGTTTTCTACTCAAATTCAAAAATGAGCAAGTGAAGGAAACCACAAGAATGGGGATGATCAAGCTTTGACAACTCAAAAGGCAGGCACCTTGGTGATTCCAGGAACCCTGAGGCTGGGGCTCCCCCACCACCCCCACAAGCAGCACCACAGGTGCTACAGGGAGCTGTGCTAGGAGCCTTCAGGAAAGCCATTCATTCTGTCCTGTCCCGAACTCCTCTAGCCTGCGTTATAGCAAGTGAGTAGGGCTCTGTCTGTTTGCTCGTTGGCTTGCTTTTTATCGGAAGAACTCCCTAGTGCTTTCCAAGAGTCTCTACCATGATTTAGGTATGATGCTTATGTTGGGGCAAAAGTATGGTTGTTGCTCCTAAATATTGTTGTGTTATAATTAAGAACAAAAGGAAGTTTTCATCTTTGTACTAGGTTGCCAGAGACACCTAAGATCTCAGAAGAAAACATCAAGATCTTAATGCAAGGAGAAGAGAAAAGGGAGAAGGAATTTGGGTTTGGACTTGAGTTGCACTTCTAGCTCTGCTCTGGTAGAGCAGGGAAATCAAAGATTCAGCTTCTTCCTTTATTAACTAAAAGCCCTTCACCCTCACAGTGCCTGTGGTGGTTTGAATAAGAATGGCTCCCATGGGTTCATATATTTAAATGTTTAGGGAGTGACAATATTTGCTAGTATTACTAGGGTGGCCTCTTTGGAGGAAGTGCATCACTGGAGGTGGGCTTTGAGGTTTTAAAAGCCCACACCAGGCCCTATGGCTCTCTCTCTTTCTGCTGCCTGCAGATCCGGATGTAGCACTCTCAGCTCCTTCTCTGACACCATGTCTGTTTGCACGCTGCCATCCTTCTTACCATGGTGATAATGGACTGAGCCTCTGAAACGGTAAGTCAGTCCCAGTTAAATGCTTTCCTTTTATAAGAGGTGCCGTGGTCATGGGGCCTTTTTACAGCAACAGAACACTGACTAAGACAGTCCCCTTATTCAATGGAAATTAAGTACGATAGTGCAGTAAACTGGCCTGCACATAGAAAGTTTACTATTAACTCATTCATTCATCAACAAAGGTTACAGAGTATCTCTGTTCCAAACTGAGGGTCACAAAGCATTCTCTTAAAGGGCAGATAGTAGACAATTCAGGCTTTGTACACTCTAGCAAAATGCTCAAAACATGGAAGCAGCCTAGAAATACGCAAATTAGTGAGTCTGGCCTTGTCTCAATAGAACAGTATTTATGGACACTAATATTTAAGCTTTACATAATTTTAGTGTGCCAAGAAATACTGTTTTGGGTTTTTATACCGTGTTTTTTATAAACTGTGAGCTATATAGAATTAGGAGCATGCAATTGTGTCTCCTAAAAGGGACAGGGAAGCTTCCCCCAAGATACCACAAAAGAATACCACCTAAACAAGTCCTGACCAATAACAGTGTGAGTAGACATGCTAATTTGGAAGGGGGAAATCTCTCAGGGCCCCACCCCTTATGCAAAGAAGCACAGGCAGCTAGTGACCACCCATAGGGGAATTAGTCTTCCCTAGCAATGGTCTCTTAACTAGTTATCTAATACCAAGCAGTCAGCGCCGAAATCAGATACATTCAAGCAAAACTGAATAGACTCAGGAGGTCTCTGTTTACATATTTATGTATACAAACATTTGTAACAATAATAAGTAAAGAAAAAAAGAGGCCATGAATTTGGGTTGGCATGAGAGGAGATGACATGGAGGAAAAAAGCGGGAAAGGGAAATAAGTATTTTAAGAGAGCTGGCCCCAGGCCGGCGTGGTGATGCATGCCTTTGATCCCAGCACTCAGAGGTAGGCGGATTACTCTGAGTTCGAGGCCAGCCTGGTCTACAAAATGAGTCTAGGACAGCCAAGGCTACACAGAGAAACCCTGTCTCAAAAACCAAAACCAGAGAGAAAGAGAAAGAGAGAGAGAGAGAGAGAGAGAGAGAGAGAGAGAGAGAGAGAGAGAGAGGGAGAGAGAGCGAGAGAGCGCGCGCTGGCTTTACTCTTCATCTGGGCAAAGCAGGAGAGCTGGCTGTGGTGGTGTGGGCACGGGAGAGCCGGACAACTCAGCTACCACCAGGCCCAGATCCAGGGCTCTGAGTTGGACCACCCTGACATCTGCTCCATCTGTGAACTGCTGGAGTGCATGAAGGAGTCAGCCCTGCAGATAGAAAGCTGCAGGATCTCTATGACACAGGGAACAACAGAACATCTGAGAGCAGTCCCAGTGAGGATCCAGGGTTAACAGTGCAGCAGAATCCAGAGGCCTGAAACCAGACCAGTGACTCATTGCAATGACCATTTACATGTAAAGCTGGGCCAAAGAATATACTGTGCGGCATACTGTGACACAGCACAGCACCCACAGCAAGATGTTTAGATGTTTGTTAGTCTATAAACTTAGTTTTTATTTTTGTTTTCTTTAGGGAGGGGAATGAAAGGGTAAGGACAGATATGGAGGGATAGGGAGATGGGTGGGACTGGGGTGCATGGTGTGAAATTCATGAAGAATCAAAGAAAAAACTTTAAGTAGGCAGCAGACCACTGTTTGCCAGCCCCTAAGGTCTGGAAATCAGAGAGGACAGGAACAATACACTCCTCTGAGGTGAAGACATACAGATAATGGTCCAACAATGTCACAAAGACTGTAAATGATAGTCATGGCAGATGCCATTAGACAAAATGTTCCTCATCTTCAGAGTATGTATACTTTCACTTCTTCGGTCAATTTGGTTTGTGAGATTGTAATATTTTCTCCAGGTCTCCCATGTGTAACCTGAGTTTTCTGTAGCACCGAGTCTCTGCACATCTTAATCGCCCTGCTCCAGAGATCATGTTTATTTCGGTGATCTCACAACGTGTCCAGGCAGATTGTTAGCAATTCTTTTTGTGCAAATGTATCAAATTGGCATCACTGAGGATCCCTTACTGTCATCTGGAACCATCTAAAACTTCTTCCTAACTCTTGCTGCAGCCCACTGTAAGGCCTTTGGCTCCTATGTCTTTCTGCCACTGACAACAATTCCTTTCTCATCTTTACACACACCTATACATATTTATACCTGTGTACAGGTGTGCAAGCAGGAGAGCCCAGCCTACTACATGGTGGCAGTGGGATATGGCACTTGTGGGAACAAATGTACCCAGGCTGCTCCAACTGGCAGCCCTGGGAAATGGCAGGTATGAGAACAGGCATGTACTGGCCACCAGTTTGATGGCCTAGGACATGGAAAGCATGACAAACAAGGCTGCACAATGGCGGGGCTGCGACCCAGCAAGTGTGTGAACAGGTGTGCCCTTCTCTGTGCAAGGTTGCTTTCATGTTCTAGGCTTTTCAGGAAATTACTAGTCAGCAACTGATTCACACTACTTTTAAGTGCAATACACACGCAGGGTAAAGGAAGTCATTGGCAGGAAACACAAGTCCATGTTTAGCATAACGTACAATTTCAAACTTGGGCAAGCAAGTTTTGAAAAATCTGCTCAGACTTCATTGTCATATTATACCTTGGCTTTTAATATTAGGGTTTCTTTGCAGGAATCATTTGAAGCCCCAAATCTGAGACACAGCAGCAGCACAAACTGAACACAGATGACTGACGGACCATCCTGCTCTGGCCAGCAGACAGGTACACTGCACTGAGCTACTAACACAGAAGTGATCGGGGCCTCCCTGCCAGTGTCTGGGCCTCAGTTCAGTTGTGGATGTTTGATAACACACAGCACCTGATGCTCTGGCAAATGAGTGAAGTGGAGACACGAACACAAATCTATACTTGAGTGTCAGTAACGTAAACACAAAAGCAGTTACTGTGCTATTCCCAAAATCTCATCTCAGCGGGCTCTTTTGTAAGCACACTGGTACCCAGAGCCATGTTCAGCAAAGTTAGAAGATGACAAAGTTGATCTTTGGCTTCATCTCTTTCATTCTCCTGGCCTTACTTTCCTCTAACTCCCCTCTCATGTGATCCCCACAATAAGGAGCTTGACAGAATCACCCATGGTAAATGGCACAGGCTGAACACATTAGTTCTACCAAGAGTTTTTGCCTCTTATGTGAAAGTTTCTCGAACACAGATGTCTTGAAGAATCGCCAGCCATATAGTCTGTTAGTAGAGTCTGTGGTCTGTGGGGAGGTGATGGTGGCTTTCCTCGAACCCTTTGAAAAATGCCCTGTGGGTATGTGCCCACTCACTATACTGAGGAGAGGCAAGCCCTGGTGGTGACTGCACAAAAGGATCTGTGGACATCACAAGTTCCTTCTAACTTCTTGAAGATGGTGTGACTTATCTCTAGAAGGAGCTATGTCTGTCTTCCAAGTGCTGGGCCCCATGTGAACCTGTTACCAAGCCAGAACACTCTACCACCTCTTCTACTTACATTGCTAATGGGAAAAAAAAAATCAACATTCAACACAGGTTTCCAAAGAAGAAAATAAAAGAAATTTAAGCTCATAATACTGAATCAGTGTCTTTTTTTCTGGTTCCTGATAGTGACAAAGAATTATCTGCATAGTAAGAAAAATGCTAAAAATACTATCTGATGAGGCTTTTACACTAGCTTCTAGCACTCTGAAATATTATACGAGTGGTTTCACTTATCAGTTGTAACATCATTGGGATCATTTGTGCACATAGTTGCCATATTTATAGGAAAAAAAAAACAAATAAATCCAGAACTGACTTGTTTTCTAAATGAATTGAGAAGCTGTCATTAAGAAGCATCTGTCACTTTATTGCATTCATGTAAAAGCATTCTTGTGCCTCTATAATGGACTATTGAGAAGACATTTTAAAGCATTACACCCATGGCAATATATGTCATAAAAAGATAAGAAGCTATAACATAATTAATGATTTCAGTTCCTCTATAAATGAATTTCATTTTTAATAGGTGAAATTCAGCTTCAGACTCAACATGACAAAAGTCTGAAACTGAGAAGAGAAAAATCTCTTCAGACCACATGCCACCTTCCCATGGACATATGTAGGGAATCTGTAGATCGAATTTTTTGTGCATTAAAGGTCAAAGCAAGAAAAGATTCCTGTACTCTGAATGTGAGGCAGATATATTAAATTATCACCAGCTTAAAAAAATTAAACCTTAGCCAAGATGTTAAACACAGTAGACTGAGCGTGGGAAGCAGGAAAAAACCCCAGCAGCAGCAATGGGACGGTTGGCTTTGTTTGGAAACATCCACAGTGATAGTTAGAAACCAGGAACAGGACCCTACTTTAATAGGAAAAGTTTAAAACATGAAAAAAAAAGTGGCTAATAACCACATAAAAGTCTAGGGGGAAAGCTCCTAAATTGAAGATCTATGCTCCCTGGTGCGCTCCTGTCTTAGCACGGGTTGCTCCAAGAAGCCGACCTCGAGTCACAGATTGAATACCAGAAATCTGTTTGAAAGTGATTTCAGAGGCACCAGTAAGAAGGAAATGAGAGCAGGAAGCAGGAAGGGAATGCAATCCGGACAGTTGTATGTATTACATGTTAAGCAAGTGAGACTTGTTCCTATCGGGACCCTCTAAGGGACAAGAGAGCATGTCTCAGAGGTTCCCACCCAAGCTGTAGAAATCGGGGTGTGCACTTATTAAACCCCACTACCTCCTGATATGAGGTACTGTGGGGGTGTTAGCTCCTAAAGCCACAGGGCTAGCTCACCCTGGACCAGAGTGGCCTCTAGCTATTAGAACACCTGTTGGGCAAGGCCCCAGGCATATGCCATTGATTGGTGTGCACAGGACAGAAATGACATGGAGACAGGAGTGGGTCTAGAACCCACTACCAATAAACAGCATATATTACAGACAATAGTCTGCAGTCCTTATCCATTGGGATTGTAATATTTTAATACCCACTGTTGGACTAAGACTGATTCGGTGGTAAATTCTTATCTGAGGCTTTCTATAATATTTATCCATTCTATATTATATGAATAGGATTTCACTAAAGAAGTATTAATATTCGAGCATGAAATGTAGCCAAGAATCACTAAGAATGCAATGTAACACAAAATTATCTTTATTTTATAAAATTATGTAATTTTATAATCTAAATAATGTATAATTTTATTATATTATCTATCTAAAATTTTCTACATTCCGAATCTCTAACAGGGAATGAAGACTGGACAAACATTTTGTCTCTTCTTAATCTGTCTTAAAAATAAATAAGTAAATAAATAAATAAATAATAAATATTACAGGAAGAAGCATATTAACCTCCATTGGACAAAGGGCAACCACCATGTTAAGAAATTCACAGGGGAGCCGGGCAGTGGTGGTGCACAGCTTTAATCCAGCACTCGGGAGGCAGAGGCAGACAGATCTCTGTGAGTTCGAGGCCAGCCTGGTCTACAGAGCAAGTTCCAGGCCAGCCAGAGCTGTTACACAGAGAAACCCTGTCTCGGAAGAAAAAAAGAAAAAAGAAAGAAAAAGAAGAAAAGAAAAAAAGAAAGAAAGAAAGAAAGGAAAGGAAGAAAAAGAAACCCATAGGGAAAAGGATAAAGAGCCGATAGGAGGGAATGCAGACTCTAAAGCTCTGAACTATAGGAATATTCCCTCTGACTGAGATGACTGTAGCCTTCTGTCACAGTGAACAATGCTAATTAGAAATCTACACTATCAAACTCCTTCAGGAAAATATGAGTGTTAATAAATGTCTTATATGTTAAAATAGCAATATATTACATCTCATGTCAGCTTCTACATCTCAGAGGCTTTAGAAACCCAAGCCAATCACCTAATTATTAGTTATAAACACCTATAAACACCTACTTGTGCATATGGTATGTGCCTAAGATTATACACTGATTAGATTTTTTTAATAGAAAACCCGCTCCATTGTTAACATCACAAACGTACAATTCAGCATGGCAGAGGAATTACATAAGCCTTAGTTCAAGTGACTATAACCCGTAGATACTGTGGAAACAGCTGTATGAACTTCGTACACATCCAAGGAATCACAAAGGTCTCACCTTTAGCTGAAAAGGATGTGTGACGTCTCAGCTTAAAAGATGGCACTGAGCCTAAATAATGAATGATTCTACCTGGTAGAAATGAGGCTTAGGCTAATCTGAGTAGAAGTAATGGAAAGAAAGATCTAATACGCAGGACACTGAAGCCATGAACAACTTAGCAAGTCATACTGTTTGCATGAAATGTAGTATTATATAACAAATCTGAAATGGGACAGGTTACTACCTTAATAACAAAAAAGAGGAGAAGTAGGAGAAAACTATAAATAAATATTCCTCATGAATACAGACATGACAGCCTTAAAAAATTTCAGTGAACTAAATCTAACAATAGATAATAGCGAAAGATGACCAAAGAGATTCATCACAAGAATGCAAAGTTAGTTCAACAATCAAGTCAATCAATTTAATTCACCAGAGTAACCAAATAAAAAAGAAAACCCATAAAGCTTTTCTACCACGGCAGAAAAGGCCTTGAAAATTGCATTTGTGGGGCTGGAGAAAGGGCTCAGAGGTTACCAGCACCGCCTGCTCTTCCAAAGGTCCTGAGTTGAATTTCCAGCAACCACAAGATGGCTCACAGCCATCTATAATGAGATCTGGTGCCCTCTTCTGGCATGCACGTGTACATGTAGGCAAAACACTGATAAATAATAAACAAATAAATCTTTTTAAAAAATAAAGAAAATAGCATTTGTGATTTTAAAATAACTTTCGCCAATCTGGAACCAAGATCTTCCTCACCCATATGTACCTCAACTAAAGTACAGTTAAATGTTCCACTGATTGGGAGGGATGGTTAAGAAGGTAAGAGCACTTGCCATGCTGACCTCCCACACTCACATAAAAGCCAGGCATGGCCGCAGATGGGGTCAGAGACAGGCAGATCCTGAGAGCTCATTAGCTAGCTAGCCTCACAAAATGGGGAGCTTCAGTTTTACTGAGAGACGCTGTCTCAAAGAAATAGGATGGAGAGTGATAAAACAGGACACTTGATGCCTTCTTCTGGCCTCTGTATACAAGTGCATGGGCATATGCATCTCTGTGTACACGTACATATGTGCATACAATACAAATGCACACATATAAACACAACTCCCAGGCTTTAAAAAAAAAGAGATTAAAAAAAAAGTCCTATCAGAGACAACACTCATAACTGTGAAAAACTAAACATCCTTTTCTAGGATCAGATACTATCCATACTTTGCCTCATTCTCTCCAACACTGCCTGGGGGCCCACGGCAACACGCTAACAGGAGGGGAAGGGGAATAGGGGCAGGAGACAAGAAGAAGATGAGAGGTAAAAAAGAGGGAGGGGGAAACAAGGGAAGAAGAAAGAGAAGAAAGGAAGGGAAGGAGGGAAGGCATAAAGGAGGGAAGGCAAAACTCCAATTCTAGAAAAGACAGTATTTATGTAGAAATCATGTGACTCTCCAGAACAACTACATAAACTCAAAGTCATTTTGCAAGGTTCCAAAATTCAAGGCTAATATACAAAAGTCAATTGTAGTTTTACGTGTAACAGCAAGTAACTAAAAGATGAAAATTTTAGAAATTCCACTTAAAATAGCACCCAAACCTTAAAATACATAAGAGTCGGCTTAACAAAAGGCCTGCAGTGCTCTACACAAAGTATTGCTAAGAGAAGTCTTTTAGGGCTTATATAGTCTGAGAAATAAGTCATGTCCATCCATCAGAAGACTCCATACTGTTAAGACATAAAATGCTCTGAAACTTGATCTAGAAGATTCAATGCTGTTCCAAAGAAAGCCTAATGGGGGAGTGGGAGGAAGTGTACACTTAAGTCTACCTTTCATTATGCAAGAACTGACAACATGGACAGAAAACCAATGCAAAGTGAAGAACATAAATTTCTTATAGTAGAACACAGAGGTATCAGAATGTGGGTCAGTAGCAGAAGATGGACATTTTATGGGAAGAGTCCCAGGTTTGGTTCTCAGCACTCTTTTATACCCCAACAACAGGAGAAACAAAGAACAGAAGGGAAAATGTTTATGGCTTTATTGTTAGCAAGGATTTCATAAGACACAAACAGCATGACCCTATCAAATTATAATGGATTTTGTCAGAAGTAAATCTTTCTTTTGTACTTATAAAACTAGGAAATTAAAGGCAAGCCATAACATAAGAAAGTTTATAACATATATCTTAAAATATGTAAGAATTCATATACTTAAGGAGACAAAACACCCATTTTTCAAATATGCTATAAACTTTTGGACATATATTTCCCAAAGAAATAGAAATGGCTAATGAATATATGATACTACAATGGGATACCACTAAAATTATTATTATTATCATAATATGTTTTGACAAAGACATGCTAGTGGCAATATGAAATGCTATAGCCATTTGAAAACATGGCAATTTATAAAAGTTAGATATTCCCCTCACATAATGAAAACATATGCTGGGGAAGGTTGCACGCCAACGTCTATAGTACCTTCCCTTTCAACAGTCCTGGCTGACAAGCGGCAAATACTCATCAGTGAAGGACAGCGTGTACTCAACAATAAAACAAAACTCTTGCTATACAACACAAGGAAGGTGAGTCTTGGTTAATTATGCTAAGTGGAGGAATCCAGGCACAGAGAATATTTTATCATCCCCCTCACATAAAATGCAGTACAGAAGGAGAGGAAGGAAAAACAAATAATAGTAACAATGCTTGAACAAAGCCATAAGGATATTTTATATTTAACTAAAATTTCATATCATATACCATAGACAGGTGATAGATAGATAGATAGATAGATAGATAGATAGATAGATAGATAGACAGACAGACAGACAGACAGACAGATAGATCTTAATGAAGTCATGACATGTCACTTGGCTGGCAATACTCACCCACATGAGCCACAGACTAACTCAAACTCCAATACTAGGCACAGCAACCTCCTTTTGAGTTGTTGGTTAGGGTAGACCAAAAGACTCTGAAACCAATATAGGTTATTTATGTTGCCATGATTGCCTCTCAGAGGTTGAAGATTAAATCCCTATTGCAGAAACACCACACGCTTTGGACACAGGACTAAGAGGATTCAAGCTGGATGTGACTTGAAGGGTTCTTCTTGAGGACTAGCTTTCCTGGTAGCAAAAGGTGTTATGTAAGCTGCCAAGGGGAAGCAATGAACAGCTCTACCTAGTAATGACACCTATGAACTACAGCACTGCACAGCATGCCAGAAGATTCCTAAAGGTGCAGCAGTAGCACTCTTAATTGGTGATAACAGCTATCTAATGGGGGCTTAACAACAGGAAGGAAATCATGCATGCTTCTGGAAAACAAGCCAACTAGCCAGAATTACTAAGATCATAGTTTTTAGGGGAGAACCTAGTACCATTACTTTAGATCAGCACACTTCCTAACTGCATTCTAAAACTTATTCCCATAGGTAACTGTAGCTGTCACCCCCTCAGCAAAGAATCCTGTCCCTGCAGCAGAGGGAGACCACTAGCAAAGAGAATTGGTTAAAGAGAATCAACTGTCGTGGGGTGCCTATCCCTAATGGATACACAACACAGCTCATGCACTTAAGGCTCAGGAGAAATCATGGAAGAGAGGGCAGAAAGACTGCATGAGCAAGAAGACTGTGAAATCAGTTGTGATATTGTGTCTTCTAGGAACACCAGGGATGCTACACCCATATTACCGCAACATATTCTGCCAAACCAAGACTCAAACGATGACACCACCGACAGACACACCAACTTTGTAGACAGAAATCTCAGGGAACCACAGGCAACTAGTGACTGCTTAGAATGGTTGAATCAGTCTTCCCAAGGGAAGAGCCCCATAACTGGTTATTCAATAGCAGGTGGTCAGCCCTGAAATATATATATATATACACACAAGCAGCATTAAACATCAGGTTGTATTATGTATTTACACACACACATGTACACAGCAATAATAATCAAAGAAAAGGGCCATGGACGTGAGAGGGAGGAGAGAGGTATGGAAGGGGTTGGAGAAAGGAAAAAGAACGGAGAGCAGTGGTATAATCCTGTTTTAATTAAAGAAAATTAAATGCAAATTAATAGCAAAAGAGTTACCAAAACTGCATCAGTTTTTCCAGGAGCTGGGGTGGACTCAGAGATTCAGAGACTATCTATGGAATGAGGTGTAGTCAGTAAAATACTGTGGTTATGCCCATGCCGCAGCTTGGCAGTGTATATAAATATCGTAACATGACCAACTGCCCACTTTAACTAACAGGTCCATAGTAGATAAGCTATTTCCCAGGGAAGTTAATTAGAAAAAAAATAATTCTTAAAGTGATAGGTGAGGATGAAATGCAGGATGTTATCCAACAGTTCTAAGAATAAATGTTATCTCTGCAACTGAAGGCAAAAGGCATGCGGTGAACTTTTGTTAATAGTGCTCAGATGAACAGGTGCAGATCAACAATTCTGACACCGCTTTGCATGTATACTAAGTTGAATGACGAAGAAATGACTCCTAATGACCTATTGTTAAACCCATAGATTAGGGCGTGTCTCACCCCTCATCAGGGAACTTTGTTTCTTCATTAGATGGCGATTAAACCCGAGACCCACAATTGATCAAGGTGCAGAGAATAGAGACTACGGGATGCACAGTCCTACGTGAGACATCTCATTACATCCCTCCTCTCGAGGACCAGGGGATCACTGCAGAAGAAGGAGCAGAAAGATGGTAAAAACTGGAGATGGTAGATGACAATAAGATGACAGTATTTTCTGGCCACATGAGTGTGGTGGCACAAATGACCTCAGCAGTGGTGATAGCATACAAAAGGCCAGTGCAAGCCCAAGCCAAATCAAATCCCAGCATGGAGAGGGAAGTGGATATGAACTCTCACCCCTAGCTGGGGAGCTACTAGCTACTAGCTGTTGGGAGAAGAAACATCTTTCTGGTTGTGGTTCCTAGTACATTCAACCATCTCCACTGGAAGGCTACACATCCAAGATTGTACCAGCACCACTGATGGTACTCAGAGAGCGGACACACAGTTGGGTGGCTAGGGAACGGGGGTTGGATATGGGAAGCGTTGGGGAAGGTAGGTGAATATGTGCAAAGTATACAGCATGGAATTCTCAAGGAACTGAGAATAAAAATGAGAGGAAAAAGAAAAGATGGTAAACAGTAGAGAATAGCTTACTCAGAGAGCTTACAAATAAGCAAAGGGAGAGGCTGGGATGATCCACATGGCAATACAGCAATTATATGCATGCCCACGGACTCATGCAGAAGTGGTTATATCCAGAAACGTCACCAGCTATGTGAAGGCGCATGTTCTGTGTCAGCTGAGAATCCAGAAGCAATGACATCCCAGAACTAATGGACACACATACACCTGAGCTTGGGCGCATGCCACTATTTTCTAGTTAAAAAAAAAAAAGGAACCAGATCCTTTCTTTAAGGACTCAAAGAACAAGAACAGATAATGAACCTGGGTTCTCTCTGGTGCTGGAAACTGAGTGCAAAGGAAGACGAGGGGAGCAGCAGGGAATGGGTAAGACTGAGGAGAAAAGAGAGGTAACGAAGAAAGAGGAGGAGAGAGGAAAAAAAGAAAAAGGAGGTAAAATTTTCCCAGAAAGATACCAATATGCCACACAGGAGCTCAGTAAAGTGCTGTCAATAGTCAAAGCTCAAACAAGAAAATAATCCAAAAGATAAAATAAGTATGTGTAAGCCCACACAGGGATTTAAAAGGATGACTGCCTAAACAGGGGTCAGAAAAAAAACCTTTTGTGTAAACTTTTTGCAGACACACCATGCATGTCCAGAGGGGTGAAACATAGCTCAATTCTCAGGGAGGACTGCAGGGTAAGGAGTGTTCTCATGAAGAAGGTAACACTGCGGTAGCAGTGGCAGCTACCCAAACCTCATCCTCCTCCTTCCGGCAGCTCAACACTGCAAACACATGGGCTTTGAACAGAACTCTCCCCTCCTCTGAGGGCCAAGTGTGGAAAAAAAAATCCACAACGAACTAACACTGTGCTGGCAGGATAATGACACGGCATGGAGTTTGTTCATATATTGTGGCTTGTCTCCAGCCTGTCCTCCAGTCTGAACTATGAACACCTACCATATTGGAAGGTGTACACACCATTACTCACTGCCCTGACCTCAGTCCACAGAGAGCCGTGCTCTCCCTGTGAAATCTTCTAATTAAAACACTTTCTGGGTATCCACCAGGAGAGACTCACTTTTCCCTCCATTATGAAGTGCCTGGCTTCTTTGCTCTAATACTTCCCCTTAGTACTAGTTGGTTTTGTCAACTGGACACAAGTCTAGACAGTTACAAAGAGGGAATCTTAACTGATCGAATACTCTGGTAAGATTAGCCTATAGATGTGGCTGTGGAGTATTGTCTTGATTAGTAATTTATGAGGGGAAAGCACAGACTGTCTGTGGTACCACCCTTGGGAAGGCAGGCCCGAGGTGTGTAGGGAAACAGGCCGAGCAAGTCAGTTGGCAGCATTCCTCCATGGCTTCGCTTCAGTTCCTGCCTCCTGGTTCCTGCCTTGAGTTCCTGTCCTGACTTCCCTGGATGATGGACTCGAAGCTACAAGATGAAATCAGCCTTTTCCTCCTGAGTTGCTTTTGGTCATGGTGTTATATTACAGCAAAAGAAACCCTAGCTAAGACACCTGCCTTGTCCTTGTGCTGGGCCCCCTGGCCCTCAAATGTCTGTCAAAAGTGTAGAGTTCTACAAACAGAGCCCCGATTCTACTTACTCCTTAAATACTGTTAGGTGGACTCCTGCATTCCATGTGCCCACTGTCCACCTCAAGCTGATGGTCTCACTTCCTTCTTATTCGTTCGCATGACTGGTCATGGGACTCTGCCACTCTGGGCAATGGGGCATCCTTGTCTGTACTGCTTGAGTCTCATTTGTCCCACGGGCTCTCACATTTACTCAAGGCTTCAGTGGGCACCTCAGTTCAGATGCTGTGACTTCTCCTCTTCATGGTGGCTCCATGCCAGTGTAGATGGTGCCACTCATCCTCATGGCTCTGGTCCCCTCTAAGCTTTGGTTCTCTCTCCAGGACTGCTAGCTACACTAACACCTCAGCACTGACTCTTGCTCACCCCCCTGACTGATGATTACATCGCTGCCAAAGGAGCTGACCACTGTAATTTCAGCTCAGACCCCTTTCATAAGTTACAGACTCAAACTAAACTGGCTACCCCATCAAACAAAACTATCTTTCTCCTCCATTCCCTATTTTAGCAATGGAATGGGCAGATGTTTAAAAGTCTTCCCAGACTTAACCCTTTTCCATTCCTGACACATCACAAAGTGCTGCCATTCATCTCATCTCCCTTCCATAGTGGCTGCCACTCTTCTAGTTCTGCCTGGAGTATTAAAACAGTCTCTGTCCTGATGTACTAACTCATCCCAATGACTTCCTATGCACCATCCTACATCCACCCCAACACTTAGTGATGCAGTCACACTGTCAAAATTCTGTCCCATTTCAAGCACAGCATTTGAGAACCTTTGCTGGCAGGAGATGCTGTAATTCATCCACTCATCCCCTATTGGTACTTTTTGTCCTGACTCTGCATACTTTACAGTTCCCTGCTCTCTTCCTACTCTGGTGCCTATATATGTGGTCCAGCCTAACCAGAAAGAGCTCCCCATTAACTACACTGAGAAAGGCCAACTCATCCTTCCTGTCCCAATGAAATCCTACCCCTGACTGGGAGATCTTGCAGATGCTCTGGCAAACATATGAACAGCTGCTCTCTAGTAGCACACAGCTTATTGGCAACAATTATTCCACTGCATTTTCAATGCTTGAAAGGAATCTGTCCACTTGGCTAGTTTGAGAAGAGACTAAGATATCTGATAATAGAATATCTGAAGTCATTCGGGGTTTCGTCCAGCACTGTCCCTGCCTCATACAGCATTTATATTTAAGTTTTATAATCCAGGACAGTACTAAGGCATGCACTAGGTCTGTGGTTCTCAACCTTTCTAATGCTACGACACTTTAATACAGTTCCTCGTGTTGTGGTGACCCACCCCCACAAAATTATTTCATTGTTGCTTCACACTGTAATTTTGCCACTGATAGGAATTTTACTGTAAATACCTGATATGCAGGATATTTGATATGCAGGCCCCCAGGGGTCTTAAGAGCCACTGTACTAGGTGGAGAGAAAATTATTCTATACTGGAAATAAAATAACTTATGCTTTATGATTTTAAGGGAAACTTAAGGTTTTGAAAAATAGACTAGGGGCTAGGGAGTGTCTTGATAGGTAGAAAGCTTACCCATTCCTTTGAGGATCTGATGTTCAGATCCCCAAACTTCTTGTAAACGCCAGGCAGGTTTGGCAGCTGATCTGTAATCATACCTTTCCAGAGGCAAATCTGGCTAGGAGCAAGCTGGCTAGATGTAGTTAGTTCTGGGTTCAAATGAGAGTCTCTGCCTCAATATGTGAGGTAGAAAATGCTTGAGGAAAATGCCCAATATCAACTTTGGGCCTCCACACACACACGTATGAGCATACCATGTGCCACATACGTGAACACTCATCACACATGCCAGAAAGAGAGGAAAGGAGGGAGGGAGGAAGGGAAGGAGGGAGGGAGGGAGGGAAGGAGGGAAAGGGAAAGGGAGAGGCTGGGGAGAGGCTGACTGACTAAACAGGTATGCAATGGAAGAAGAAACATAACTCATGCAATTCCTGTCTACAATCCCAGTCTGGATCACAGTGTGAGATTCTGCCTCAAACACAAAGGGCAGAACTGGTGACACATAACTTACGATGCAGTATGAGACCAGCTCTTGGGTATGAAAAGGCTCTCTTCTTTTATTTACTTTTGGTAGCCTTAATTGTGATTTTGTGTGTAACTATATCTCTGTCTCTCTTAGAATTTTGTATTATAGAACACATAAGAATGATCCTTAAGACAATAGGAAGCTGAAACTGAGGAGATGGTCTGGCCTAGTGGTTAAAAGCCTGTATTGCTCTAGCAGAGACACCGCGTCGGGTCCCCAGCACCCATGTCACAGGCAACTGACGGCTACTTGCAGCTCTAGTTTCAGGGGAATTTGATGTCACCTTCTGGCCTAGGTGCACTCATGTGCACACACCCCAACACAGACATTAGACACAGACAAATGGTCTTTAAAAAGACAAGAAGGGGCCTATCCTGAACTAAGAAAGAGGTTTCTGAATCCAATGCATAAATTTTATATACTTATTAATATTTTTGTCTAATGTAAGCCATATTTGTTGGCATCTCTGGGCTTTTTGCCCAGCTTAGTTTAAATCTTTTCATCTGTTCAGTCTTTTCTGGTATTGTAATTGATACTGTTGAATTATAGTTCAGAATTTCCCTTTTATATTTCTGCCTCATCTAAGCAGGGACTATGACTGAGGCTAGAAGAAAGTGTTAAATATAAAATACATTTTCTGCACAGTCCAAAGATAAGTAAAGGACGGATCAAAGCTTAGCCTCAAGAAGTAATTTACTAATTAGCTTGTTGTAACTATTAGAAATTATTGTAATCAAATCAAGAACATTAAGTCAAGAAACCATTTAAAATATGACAGACCAATAATAAAAAAAATTAACTCTTACCAAGAAGAGACTGGGTACCCTATGAGCATATACAGGGGGAAGAGGTCCCCCTCAGTCACAGTCACAGGGGAGGGGAGTAAGGGGAAAATGGGAGGGAGGGAAGAATGGGAGGATACAAGGGATGGGATTACAATTGAGATGTAATATCAATAAATTGATAAAATATATTAAAAAATAAATACAGTTCTCATGCATGGCAATCTCAAAAGTATAAAATATTAAAATAAAACTCTGCTAAAGTATAAAAAAATTAACTCTTATATACCAATCCACTTTCAATCATCATTAAGATGTTTTTCCCTTCTGTCCTCACTTAAAACAAGTCTGTAAATTAAATAGTAATGCTATCGTGTTGATACTTCTTTCTAGAGATGTGGCAAAAAAAATATTTTTAACTACTATATATACTAAATAGAATCCACGGACTCTAAGGAACATGCATGACGAAGTAGCTAGTTCATTTCCGACTCAAACAATTCTTTAGGTTTTAACAGTGGTTTATGCTAGACTAGCCTCCCCAAACTCTGCCTCCAACCTCTAACTGTAAAAAGCACACTCAATAAATAAAGCAAAATTCCTGTTATCAAAAGAGTCTTCATTCTATAATGGGCCCACCCAAGTCATGTTTAATTGTGAACAAACCAGAACACATGTGACGAGGACACACACAGTAACACCCTCTCCATGGCTACTAAAGGCAGCGTACTTGGTGGAAATTCTGTGATGACATCATGAGTCCCATGACCCCTCTGGTTCTGATGCCTGTTACACTGAGCTAAGGAACTAATTATAGAAGAATTGTTGACATGTCTCAGCAAAGCAGGACACTCTCATGGTACAATACTTGCTCTGGCGTCGATTATAGGATGAGTGAGTGCTACCTGCTAAGTAGAATCCTGTCATCCTAGTCATTTAACAGATATTTGATGTTGTGGTATCCCCTTGGCCTCTAGACACCCCCATCTCTTGTCCCTGTTATAACTCTTGGCTGAGCTACAGCTGCTCTTTTGAGGTGACTCCTCAGCCTTCTGCTCATGCAAGGAGAGAGAAGCATTTGGATATGTGTGCGTACAGTATTAGCAAAGATGGTAGGATTTGAGTAAGTGGTTGGACTAATGGAATCCAAATGAAAAGAAAACATAATTCTTTTTATAAGGATTCTTTCGAAACTACTCCCTTGTCCATCATAGAACACATCAATAAGCTATTGAACCTTCCGTTTCATGAAGTCAGTTCCATCCTACTGCAGGTTGAGGTTTGTCTAGGCCAACGGACCTGACTCAAGCCTGGTGGCACAGGCCTGTGCTAGCTACTCAGGAGGCTGAGGTGGGAGGACAGCAAGTTCAAGGCCTTTTTGGACTACAGAATAAGTCAAAGCCAATCTAGGCAACTTAGTGAGGCCCTGTCTGAAAAAAAGGGGGCTATGAATATATGCCATTGATGCTTAGAGCTTGCAAGACCGTAGGTTCAATCCCCATCATACCCCTCCCCCTCACACAAACAACAGCAGCAAAACAAAAACCACATCAATATTCTTATTAGAAGTTTGCCTCTTCTGGTTAATCCTGTATTTATCTTATGAACTTTAATTTTTTTTCATGTACATCCCAAAAGCTCTGAAACCCCACAGCTGGCTAACAGTACTTAAGTAGATCATGGTCTTGTGGAAAGCTTTCCGGATAACTGGCCAAAATTCAAAATTCATCAGTGGCTCTGATCTGGTCTGTAAGTTGCTCCTACATATGATAGCTGACGTGGTATCAAAGGATGGATATTTAACATGTAATCGCAATGATTCAGACATCTTTTGAAACATTAGGCACTGTCTAAATCTTGTTGATAATCAATCTTTGAATCTCAACTCACTGACCAGTTAGAGGAAACAAAGGAGAGTATTGGCAGGTGTCTAGTTCAAGTATTTGTCAGACCTATCAATTAATGGTAGCCTGATAAATTTTTAAGCCCCAAGCTTACAGAACGGCGTATATTGAGCAGTGTTCTTCTACCATCCAATAATTCAAATGTTTCTATTTTTAAAATGTGATTTTTGCTATTAGCTCTCTCTGCCTAGCCAAACATTAAATCTATTGTTAAAATAATTCGATCTTTAAAAGAAAATCAGAATAATAAATGCAAGCCCATGCTCGTTATTCTTTGTTTTTAAAAATTCATAAATAAAATCGTAGCTTTCCATACTGCCACACATGTTATTATAAGCATAGATATTATATTAATATTCTTATAGACAAGCCATAATTTACAATAGCTATAAATGAACTTGGCATGTACTTTTCCTTAAAAGTGTTATCACACCTGAACAGCAACTTTCAGGGGACAACAGACCATGAAAATATTAAGAAAACGTAGTTTAGGATACACACATCATCTAGAAAGGATACACATTTTTCTCGAAACTTAGGAGTATTCTTATAGTTCATATAAATCGGCTATCTTAAGGTTTTGTAAAATGAGTCACACTTGTAAAAAAAAAAAAGGGGGGGGGATTTAATTTAGATACCCTAGGCTTAAAGTAGTAGAAAATCTCCACAGATAAAAGTAACCTGACCATCAATTATAGCATTCAAATAAGAAGTGAGGCAGGTCTACTAACGGGAATCCAGGACAGCCAAGATGACTCAGAGAAACCGTGTCCTGAAAACAAACAAACAAATAAACAAACAAAAACTGAGCCAGGTCTATCAACTACACCCACCCACCCACCCACAAGGCTGACCTGGGAACCCAGAAGACTGAACTGAACTCCAACCCTCACTAGAGGAGAATCTTCTTGCAGTGACTGGCAGTTATCACAGACCCACAACTGGTCAGCATACAGAGAATAGGAAACTTCAAAGTGCCCATCCTTAAATGGAGCATGTACATCACACCCCTCCCCCTTCAAGGCTCAGGGATCTTTGAGGAAGATAAGGCAAAAATGTAAAAGCTGGAGGGGTTGAATGACTTCAAAGAAACAATGTTTTCCAGACACAATAGGGCAGATGCACGTGTGAACTCACAGTGACTGTGACAGCGTGCACAAAGTGTGCATAAGTTCAAGCTAGACAAAATCCCAGTGTAAAGGAGGGGAGGTGGGCAGGAAGTCCCACCCCAGGTGAGGAGCTATTGGTAGCTGGTAGCTGCTGGGAGGAGAGTCAAAAGTCTTCTATAATGGTGACAGTATGTCAATCACACTCCAGGTCAGGTCCCACTTCTAAGATTACTTGGCTAACACAACCAGAACTCAATGGGTGGTGCACGCCTTTAATCCCAGCACTCGGGAGGCAGAGGCAGGTGGATCACTGTGAGTTCGAGTGCAGCCTGGTCTACAAAGCAAGTCCAGAACAGCCAAGGCTACACAGAGAAACCCTATCTTGAAAAACCACAAAAAATTAAAATAAATAAATAAATAAAATGTAAAACCAAGAGGGAGAGGGATAGAGAAGACGTTAGAGGGGAAAGAAAAACAGGAGAGAGGAGAGAAGGGGAGAGGAAGAGATTGGAGGGGAGAGGAAGGGAGAAGGGAAGACAGAAAATAGGACGCTGGGTAACTAGGGAGGTGAGGAAGGATCTGTGAGAAGTTGGGGGAAGAGATACATATTAAAATTATGCTGCTAGTTTTATATCAACGTGATGTAAGCTAAAGTTATCAGAGAGGAGGAGCCTCAGCTGAGAAAGTGTTTCTAGAAGCCTGGCTGTAGGCATGCCCACTGGGCACTTCTTGATTATCGATTGATGGGGGACAGCCCAGCTGATTGTGAGTGGTCCTGGGTCCTGCTCCTGGATGCTGGAAGAAGGCAGGGTGAGCGAGCCATGGGAGCGAGCCATGGGAGCGAGCCATGGGAGCGAGCCAGCAAAGTGTGTTGGAAGCATAAGCCCAATAAACCCTTTCCTTCCTAAGTTGCTTTGGTCATGATGTTTCATCACAGCAATAGTCACCCTAACTAAGACAAAGATACAACATAAGAAAGTACCGTAGAATTAACAAAGACATTATTTAAAAAGCAAAGAATAATTGAGAATCTTTGGCTTTCCTGATTTTCCTCCCAAGACCCTTGATATTAGGTGCTTCAATTAGTTCTCTTTCTCTATTTACCTCTTTAAAAACTGTACTTCTCAGCGTGTCTCCAGCCATCAACTTATTTTATCCCATTAACCTCAAACATTTCTGTGGTTTCAGTAACCATTTGCATACCAAGGTAAATCCCCCCAAAAGATCACGCATGTTAAATCTAGACAGAGTACATCTTCATTTCTTTCCATAACTCTTTCACAGTTTTACACACATATGTATCTTGTCCACATTCCCTCCTCTCTGATTCCCCTCATTCCTACAGAACTCCCCACCCCTTTCATCTCCACAGCTACTGTCCTGTCTTTCTAATGACCCACTGCATTATGAGCATGGGTGGGGAGCTTTTTAGTTGAGTAACTTAGAAGTGGCCACACCATGGAGGAACATGACTCCTCTTCTCCCGGCAACCATTAACTGCCGACAGCTCTGCATGGAGGGGTGAGGCCTCACAAACTACACTCAAGTCCATGATAGAAAGTCGACGGGGCTTGAGCAGTAACCACCACCGCTCTGAGTCCAAGGGCGCAAGAGTGACATCATGTCCAGAAGACATCATTTCACAGCATTCCTCTGGATCTTACATTCCTTTTGCCCCGTCTTCTGCAACCTTTCCTGAGCTTTACAGAAGGCCTGCATCTTGGATTTCAATGTACTATGTTCAAAATATAATCATCTTTTCTCTAAACTTTCTCACCCTCAAATATTTCTTGAGATAAAGGTTTTGAAATTCATTTGCAATAGTTCTTAGTAGTCAATAAAAATGTATTTCATGAATAAAAGTAGTCAATTGGTCAACAAGTGTTGTTAAGTGCAGAATCACTGGCAAATCACCAAGGTCAGCAGCACAGACCCAACCCAGCCATTTCTGAGCTTTATCCCCTTCACAATGGCAGAGCGATGAGCTCCACGTACAAATGGCTACACTACCAACGTTTACGTGTAAGCCATTTTGAGGGGGAATACTTTTATTCAGATTTCTAGGCTATTCCTAAAGCCCGAGCTAATTCAACATATAGCTGAAACTTTACTGAGTGAACAGGATGAAAACCGATCATTGTTATTTTGGACTAACCTAAAAGCTGAGTAACGACACATAGTGCATCCTTACGTGTGTAGACGTGTTCCTCGTATGTCTCACTTCTCTTTTCCTTTCTTACAAAGGTGCAGAATGAGGACCAATGAAAACAGGAAGTGGGCGAACACTCCCTATGCTCTGGCAGAGGCCTCCTAGTCTGGGGTGGAACAGCTGATCTTTTATTAAGGTATTTAAAAACAAGTCTTTGTCAACGACAACACAGTCCAACACAATAAACTTTTCATAACTCATTTAGGCTAAGCAATGTAAAAACCTTCCTTGATCACCCCCCTACTGCATCACAGTATCAAAAAAAAAAAAATCAAATAATATACTACAGGGCTTTCAGATCTTAACAAAAAAGAAAACCATGGACTGGTTATTAGATTCGATTACCGCTATTTTTGAAAACCATGTATGGGGGAAAACTCTGAAAACAAATTTAAAATGAAAAATTGGGAAAAATATTTTTAACCTACAAAGTATTTGATCTCTAATAATCTCATAATTCAGTAAGACCTTTTCTGACCATGTCCCCCGGATGGGGAGACCTGGTGGCACTCAGAGGAAGGATAGCTAGTTACCAAGAAGAGACTTGATATTCTGAGAGCATATATAGGGGGAGGAGGTCTCCCTCAGTCACAGACATAGGGGAGGGGAGAAGGGGAGAAATGGGAGGGAGGGAAGAATGGGAGGAAACAGGGGAAGGGCTAACAACCGAGATGTAATATGAATAAAATAATAAAAATAAATAAATAAATAAATAAATAAATAAATAAATAAAAATAATAATAATTCAGTAAGAAGTACAAGAATAGGCAAGGTATCAAAGAAGAGATAATAGCTAAATGAATAGTTTTGTTTCACTGATAATCTAAGAAATACAAGTCAAAAGAAAAAGATAGTTTCTATCAGTCACAAAGAAGAATTAATTTTAGCCAATACTTTCTAGACTTGTTTGGAGAGACATCTGCTGAGAGGACGGCTACTGGTCCGTCCGAGGTGGAACTGGTGCTTCTGAAAGAGTGTGACGTCCTGGAGACACAGAGTCACCTGGTGCAAAAGTGAGCACCACACACAGTGTGCCGCTCCGTCCCCAGGGGCGGGGTCAGGGTTTTACTGAGGTGATGGGCATGAAAAACTAAACTTGAACTGACTTTTTACACAACGATGCTTTAGAGGTACTACGGTTCGCATTAAGCTATTTAAAGAGCCCTCCAGTCTGCCTGTCTTCATCCTCCCGCAGTACTTCTTAGCGCCGACTCATTAAGTATTCTTCATCTGATTCAAGGCAAAATATGCTTCTGATCAAATATGCACTCACATGCTCTTTGGCAAACTACAACCACATTAGAAAAATCATAAATCTGGTACTAAATGTTCTGGAGGAATGGTATATGCTATACCTTCCTCATCAGAAAAGCATACATATGGGTTGCAATATGTCAACAAACTGCGTCTGTGACTTTTCTCACTCCTAGTTTTAAAAATCACAGCAAGATCAATAAAATAGGCTATACTGCTATATTTGGATTAATAACAAATCTAGCACATTACTTCTCAAATGGAAATCATTCAAACATGTTTTGAAAGACGTTCAAAACGTTCTTGAGATGTACATTTTAATGACTATATCTGCATAAAAGTTAAAAATAAATGCATCTGATATCCCAAAGTTGATCCCAACTTTAATATCACTAACCGCTTATACAATATGCTTCTCTAAATAAAATAGGCAGTTAAGCAGCCCATAAAAATCATTCTGTCACTTTGAATATGTACCTTGATTTAAGAAAATACTCAGGCTTCCTATTTAAATCAACATAACAGAAATGATCAGTGATCATCAATCTTTAGGCATGTACACAAAGCACATTTTCACGCCACAGCTGTCTTTTTGTATCACAGTGTTCTGTCATCAGGTCAGGTCTCACTACAAAGTCCCCGTTGGCCTCAAACTCATGCTACCTCCTATCTAAGTCTCCCTGAGTGTCTATAATAATTTTTCAAAATTCTTAGTAGGTCTAGCATTAATAGTCAGTAAATTATGCAGGTAGTAAACATAATTATTTTCAATTTATAGAGATCAGTGTCTAGAAATGCAATTTTGCATATGATTTTTTAATAAAATTAAGAGAACTGAACTTTTAAAAACCGATATTAAGTTATTCAGTTATCCTTATTAAAGTATAAATCTTTGAATTCAAATAATGAAATACATTAATCAAAACTCTAAGATAAGTACAATTGTAAATTATTTGTAAATTTTTGAAATAATCTACTGTTTTCATTTAAATATCAATAATCTGTGCCCTCTCAAATATATTTCATCAAGAGTGACTAACAAATATTTTTTAATTGCTAGAAATTGCTATTTAGTGAATATTTGTTTCAGGAAGATTATATATGGCTCTGGACACGGTACTGAGAAAGACAAAGGATTCATAAGATGAACAGAAAGCTGCACAAGACACCTCCTGGAATTCCTGAAGAAGGAAACACTCTAATTGCAAGGATGAGACATAAACATCCCCAAACCAATATAACACATGGTCTGAAGACCTTCATGACTTGGTGGGATGTTAAAAGTTTATTAATCCACTCTCTGTAATTGCTCAGAGAAATCTCATGTTTAAAACACAAAAACTTCTGATTTCCTAAAAGTTTACTTTTAAACTTATATGAAATGAGATTTCTCTTGTCTTGAATTTTTCCCCTTGTGAAATGCCTCTCTGCCCCATACCCACCTTTCTCTGGATGTGCTCATTTTATAATGAATATAATGCATGTGCTCTAAGGCATACAAATATTGCCAGTCATATATGTCATATCTGTCTTCTGGCAATTTCTTCCTCCGTGGTCACAGTTGCTTGTAGTTTTCCTCTACTCCTTGTTTCTTTGGATTCAGGAACACATCACTGCCTCATGGTTTCTATCTCGGGCGTGTGTGAAAGATTACAGTGTTTTTACTTGCTGTGTACTTTCTTTAGAATTTTTAATTACCCAGCTGAAAGAGGATTATGTAGGGATATACTATAAAACAGGAACTCAACTTAGGTTGTTTACCACATGCTAGTAATATTAAAATTAAATATAGATACAAGAAATTAAGAGTGGAATGACAATGAAGGAAAACAGAAATCATATATAAAACAGAATAACCAGGCCAGCCTCAGACTTTACCAAAGCAGCTAGGGAGACCAGAGGAAAAAGAGGTAGCATCCACAGAGCTCTAGAAAGGCCAGCATCTATGGAGCTCTAGAAAGGCCAGCATCCATGGAGCTCTAGAAAGGCCAGTATCCACAGGGCTCTAGAAAGGCCAGCATCCATGGAGCTCTAGGAAGGCCTGCATCCACAGAGCTCTAGGAAGGCCTGCATCCACAGAGCTCTAGGAAGGCCAGCATCCACAGAGCTCTAGGAAGGCCAGCATCCACAGAGCTCTAGGAAGGCCAGCATCCATGGAGCTCTAGGAAGGCCTGCATCCACAGAGCTCTAGAAAGGCCTGCATCCACAGAGCTCTAGGAAGGCCTGCATCCACAGAGCTCTAGGAGGATGGACCCAGCACTGTATGTATCTATAGTAATACAACACACATCATTCTCAACACAGTCACCTGCAAGCCTTTCCTGAAAGGTCCTGCCTACTTAGAAGAACTAGACAATTAAAATATGAATCAAAATCATCCAAAGATGGAAAATTCAAACTAAAATGGAACTTACTTATAAAACCATGTGTATATATAGCCAAGTTTGAGAAAGTAACAATACTATTATGACAAACGAAAGCAGCTAACAGGCAGGAAAAACACATGTGAGGAAGCAACTTTCAAGGTGGCACAGTGTTTGGTCTTGGCAGAGATGGGAGGTTTTAGGTTGGGTTTCTCAACAAGGCCTTGCTTGGTAGCCCAGGATAACTGGCAGTCAGTGATACTCCAGCCTTTAATCTCCTGCAAAATGGACTTTCAGGCATGTGCCTCCACATCTAGCCAAACATGTGTTTTCAGGCCTCATCTTAACCTTATTGTACCGCAATTCCCTTAACTTGATTCCTTTTTAATGTGGGTGAATGTGTGTGTGAGCACATGTGCACGTGTGTGTGTGTGTTGGTGCAGTCATTCCATGGTGTGTGTGGAGACCACAGGACAATTTGCTTTCCTCCCATAATGTGGGTTCCAATGACGAAGATCATGTTGCTCGGCCTCTCAGTTGTGTTGGCTAGTGTTACATCAATGTGACACAAGCTAGGGTCATTCTGGAAGAGGGAACCTCAATTGAGAAAATGTTCCCCACAGATTGGCCTGTGGTACCTTTTCTTGATTGATGACCGACGTGCAAGGGCCAAGCTCACTAGAGCTGCACCACCCCTGGGCTGGTGATCCTAGATGCTACAAAATGGCGGGCTGAGCAAGTCATGAGGAGTAAGCCAGTAAACAGCATCCCTCGGCTGCCTGTTTCAGTTCCTGCCTCCAGAGTCAGAACCTGGTTAGTCCTGACCTCCTCGGTGATGGACTGTTACCAGGAAATGTAAGAGAAATAAGCCCTCTCCTCCTAAAGTTGCTCTTGGTGATCGTGTTTTACCACAGCAATAGAAACCCTAGCTAAGACAGCACCTAAACAGAACCATCTCACCAGGCTCTCTCCCCAACTTTAAACAAAAGATCTTCCCAAGTAAAGGAAGACACAGGGCATTAGCAGAAACGAGTAGGGGATAACAGAGGGTAAAGGGATGGTGGCAAAGATGATGTCCATGTACGAAAATATCATAATTAAACCCAGTATTATATAGTTAATATATGACAACAAAACCTTCTGCATGCATTACCTTTTGTACCAAGAAGCCACATATTTGAAAATTCCAGCTTTCTTTTAAGTAACATTAGGGTTTTCTTTTTTAAACACACACACACACACACACACACACACACACACACACACACACACTAAAATTTTTCTACTTAAAGTAATGGGCATGGTATACTAACAAGATCAATAGAAAGGAAAGACACATAGGAGGGCAGCCTGTGGTTTAAATGTGAAATGGCCTCCACTGGCTCACGTTAGAACTCTTGCTTCCCAGATTGGGGAGCACCTTCCGGTGCCTCAGCCAAGTCCCACTTCCTGTCTGTCCCGTGCTTCCCAACGCAGAAGCAGTGTGACCAGCTGCCTCAGCTCCCTGATACCATGTCTTCTCCTTTCCATTCAGAGCCATGATAGGAATCCCCTGGAACTGTGAAGTAAGATAGAGCCTCCCTCCCTCCATTTGTTCTTGTCACCTACGAGATGGCAGCAACCACAAAAGTAAGCACTACAGAGTGAGAAACTTCAAGGGACTGAAAGTTGTAGTTACTGGTATTCTACGCTTTGTATTCAAGGGTTGCATCTTAATTTCTTCTTTGAAATTAACAGTGTTTTCTTCTCCCGACAAGAAACTCAAAATGGAATAAATATTGCATACATTTCTTGACACTCATTTGCGTTCCGAAGTTACAGATGTTCCTCCTCTGAAATGTCTGACTTCTCACAGATAGAGGAGTGTACTGGAGTGGGCTGTGCACTTTAGCACAGAACCAAAGTTCTGTGAATATGTAAAAAGTCTGCGCTCTAAGGTAAACAAACCCAGTGGTTTCTCCTTGGTGGTCCCCACACACATCTCTGGGTGTGCTAACTCACTTTCTTTTATGTTCTACACAGGCGTCAGTGGCCCGCACACAGCAGTAAGGCACATTTCTGCTGACGGATGAATGGGGGCACTCCTGACTGCTCTTTCTTGTCGGTGTCTGTGCAGCCTCCCTCTGCCTCCCTTCCTTAGCCTCCTACATAGAGACATCCCCCAAAGTTTACTTCTCACTTCCACCACCAGTCTACACGTGCTCCTTGAATTATCTCAGCCATCCCACAGGTCTAGCCCTGGCTGCTCTTAGGAACTCCAAACCTGAAATGCAAACTCTGTGCTGGTCGTTTACAGAAGATGCCCTCCAACATCTCAAGTTTGACATGCCAGAGCTGAATCACCTTCTGTCTCCCGGCTTGCCACTGACTTAACAACCTGACCCACAGGGTTTTTTTTCCTGTGGGGCAATGATGACATCACGTTACTTCTAGTCACACATAATCTGCAAACCTGGGAGTTGTCTTCATCCCTTCCCTCTGCCTTGTGTTCACACGCTTTTATATTTCCGTAATGTCTCCAATGCACACCCCATCCTCCCCACCCACACTGACACCATATAGTGCAAAGTCAGCAGGCATAATGGAAAAAATTATCAGGTCTAACTCAGAGCCTTAGGAGGTGAGTTCCACCTCTGCTGAATTTGCTGTAGGGTGTTTTACACATTATATAACAATTTGAATATAAATCTTTAAATCATGTGATAATGATGGAATAAATGAGATAGAATTGTACATATATGATATATGCATATATGAAGAGATTACTATTATTTATAGCATGTACATATGTGCAGTGCACATATATGTGTAAATACAAACAAAAAGCATTATTATTATCAAAGATGTTATCACATCTGGCCTTACCTAGTGATAGAAATACACAGAGGTTTGCTATTATTACCAGGGTCTTATCATGTCTGACCCAACCCAGTAATGCAAATGACCAATGTTTATTATTTCTGCTCTATAAAAAAAACCTTTCATTCCCCAAAGGCATTATTTGATAAAAACCCTAGCCTGGATGGGAGAGAGAGAAAAGTCCCATGTATGAGGAGCTATTGGCGATTGATAGCTGCTGAGTGGGAGAGTTGATTTTCTTCAGGGATGTAGGCCCTGAGAGGCTATCTATGCTCCAGGTGTAAGACAGCCCCACAGCCATGTACACAGGACAGACTCAGCAGGTATTAAAAAGAAAAGCCATGAGAGAGAGAGGGGCGAGGAATATCAAATAAAGTATACAGTCGGGGGAAAGTGATGGGAAACGGGAGGAATGGGAGAGGAAAGAGAATGGGGACGGACTTGTCCAAATATAGCATGTATTAAGATCAAAGAAAATACTTTTAAACATGTGTGTTCTCATAGAACAAAATCAAAAGTCCTTAGCACAGGTTCCCACAGCCTTCATCATCCATCTTCATCTTACCTTTCTGACCATCTGATGCCCCAGGGCACCCCCGCTACCACCCAAGTCCTGCGGAGCTTCTAAACCGACAGTTGTCTGCCCCCAAATATACCATGCTTTTATGCTGCTGCATCCAGACTAGAATTTCCAGTTTGAGAAATCTTTCTTTCAACACTCAATTAGAACATAAAGGCGCTGATGACGCTTGATCATGAATTGAAGCATGTTTTTCTTTACTATTATTTCTTGCAAAGGACCTTTACCTTCCTTTCTCTTTAACTACACCAAAAATATCTTGCAGAACAGAGGTTGCCAGCGCTCACCTTTGACTCTGCATTACATTATGAGTCTTAAATAGGTTTCATATTGAATGAAGATCTAGAGAACTGAATTGCATAAATTAAGGCCCTTTTAAGTCTCGATTTTAAAAAGCAACATATTTACAGCTAAACTGACACAATGAAAGTGTACAATCTATGGGTGATTAGTTGCAGGCCCTCTTTTTTAATGAAAGTGAAGAAGGAAAATGTAATGCATTATTAAGCTTTAAGAGAAACAAAAACATTGTTTGGTGCTCCCCCTGCTGGCTGGCGGCAGTTAATTTAAGAACACAGTGAACAATAACAGCACAAAGAAAGAAACCCAGGCTGAGCTTCGCTGCACCCACACCTCCTGAGAACAGCCAGACTAGCAATTTACCAACGGTCTCATGTGGAAACAACTCACCTGAAAGAAAAGGTTTGACTTTGAAATTTGTTTACAAAGAGACAAAACTGATCTTATTGTTTTAATGTAATATATGCTTATACTTTTGCTTTTTAACTAAGCCACCAACTTTATATAAGAAACATTTTCTATTTTAAAATGATTCTTTTGAGAAATAGAACAGAATAAGGTCCTTTTGCTTTCTAATTCATCTTTAGGCTTTAAAAGTCTGATCAGGAACATAAGGGGTTAAACTCTTCTTGTGTTTCTAAACAGAGTTATTCTGAGTACCCTGAAGGCATTTAATTCCAAAACAGGAAGCCACAGAGAGGAACACTTGGTTACACTAATGTTATGCAGATCTTTTGGAACATATTTTCCTAAACACTTGCTGAAAGAGCCTTTTCTATACAGCATGCCATCACATGAAGTTGGAGAAGGGTCCCCCAGTTCCACAGCATGCCTTCACATGAAGTTAGCACAGAGTCCCCACCCCCACATGCAGTTACCACAAGCACTAACTCTCAACTGCTCTTTGTTACTTCTTTAGTTCCTCCATTTCCCTTGTTTAAAATGGCTTTCTGCTTGTTTTCAGAAAAAAAAAGAAAGAAAGAGAAAAACAAACCAGCTGGGGGTCAGCTAACGATGATTTCTACACTGCAGTCATCGTGGATACATACGTATACAAAAGCTGTTGTGTAGCTTATGATGGTTTTTTAAAAAAGATAACACAGTAAGATTAACACAAGACCAGCAGAGGCATCACTGTTAAAGATCAATGTCCTATTTAAAACAAATAGGTGTCTTATATGTTTTTAAACTCTATTATTACCTCCCCCTCACCTAGCATGCTAAAGGAGATTCACCCGTGTAGCTGAAACAAGAAAAACCACAGGTGAGTGGATTCCTGTAGCTAAGAGGTGTGCAGGAGGGAACTTCCTCTGGTGTGGACCGAATCACTCAACACTGGGCTGCCGTTGTCTCCAACACCTCTTGTGAGTGGCTAGCCACCACCTACAAGGCTCGGGCTAACGGAATGAATTCGATAAGCAGACTTTAAGTTCCTGACGTCTAAGGTGGAAAAAGAACCCACACGAAGGTGAATAAGCTCTCGTGGCCACCTGATTTCATACACCATTTCACGGCCATCAGAAAACCAAAAACACAAAACCGAAACAAAACCCTCTTTTAGTTTCTTGGCTGATATTCAGTTGTGTTTTAGGGAAAGCCGACAGTCGCTGAGCAATTATCCTTCTGTGCAGGAAATTAAGGCTGCATGCACACTCTTGATTATCCCTGAAGACGAAGTGCAGTAATATTAAGAATATGAGTCTAGTCAGAAGAAGCAGGGTAGGAAACACAACGGGTACGTTTGGCTCTGCTTACAGTTCCATTCAAGGAGTTTAAGGAGCTGTTGCCTCCATCCTTCATTCTAGGCACTAAAAATTTCGTTGCAACTGGATTTGAAAAAGTTAACACAATCTTTTTAACTCACCCTGCATATATATGACATATATATCATATATATGGTACATGTGTGTATATTCTGTAATACAACATATACTGGCATCCTTATACTGAAATTCTTGACATTTAGCCTCTGCAATGCAGGGAGCAGTGTACTGGTTAAAAAAATAAGATGCCAGACAACAGATATGATATGGAGAAGTTTATTATATGAGCATGGAAGAACATGGAAGTCGGAGGGGCACCCAAGAGCAGAGAGATATAGACAGGAAGAAAGATGAGAGAGAGAGAGACAGAGAGAGAGAGAGAGAGACAGAGAGAGAGAGAGAGAGACAGAGAGAGAGACAGAGAGAGACAGACAGACAGACAGACAGACAGACACGAGGTAGGTTTGCCTTTTTATATAATCCTGAGCAGAGGCATGCCTAGTAACAGGAAAGTAATGACGTCATAGGCTGCTAGGCAGACTGGAGAGGTATTCTAACAAGCAGAGGCTGGTTGATGAGTGGTGGCCTCTCCCTTAGGTGAGTGCCATGGGACCAATGGCAGCCAGGCACAGAGTAGATGGCAGGTCAGAGGACAGTCCCGAGGATATTCATTCCAGACTCACGCTGTCATCGAGCCCTGAGACTGCCAATCTTCTATCTTTTGAGCAAGGCTGTCTAATCCTGGGATATACATGTGGACTCTCAGGTCACGACTATGTCCTCTAGTGTTCAGAAGTCAGCCACAACAAATGCACAGTTACATGCATGACTACAGAACAAGAACTCTTACATCTCCAAAGATTTAACAGCAATTCTCTGTTATACAATGATTCACTTCACTTTAAATTATCAACACTCTATTCTAAATGAGACATCAAGGCTCTAGAGCTGTAAATGAGCTGGCACTTAGACAAGACCTACGAAGACATTTTGAGGTGTAGAAGAAAAATATTCAAAAAATAATTTATTTTAATTTAACGTCACTATAAACCCAATGATGAATCAGCATAGAAACCTTAAGATGTGATTTCTTATAAAAACAGAAATAGGCCAGGTGCGGTGGCACACACTTGTAATGCCAGCACTCAGGAAGGCAGAGGCAGGTGGTTCTCTGTGAGTTTGAAGCCAGCCTGGTCTACAAAGTGACTCCAGGACAACCAAGGCTACACAGAGAAACCCTGTCTCAAAAAAACCACACATGCACAAAAAAAGAAATAGTAACATTCAAAAACCGTTAGGCCTTTTTCATTCTTCATGGTAATGCAGTTGCCCCAAGTAGCCAGTTAAGAGTATAGCAAACGACCAATGAAGTTCTGTAGAGAAGCCATCGAGGCTCCAACTTGTGTGAAGGGCATCACATTCAAATGTGCAGTGGTGTCAAACACTGACATTATTGTGTATTCGTTACAATAGCTAGTTTTTTCTAGACTGATGCAACAAAAAGGACCACAAAAATCAACTCAATTGATATCTATAAAACTACTAAACACCAGACATTCTGAAATAAAAATATATTTAACAGGATATAATATTATATTCAGATGTCTTCCTTTAAATAATAGGTATTCTCTATAATTATTCAGCATAATCTCCTATAGCTTTAACAAGGAGGTGACTTCTACTTCCCCTTCAGGCAGCAGGTCTCTGAAGGTTGGGATCCTCAGACACCCCCTGAACCATTAACTGAATACAGCCTGGTGCTCGAGCATTGAGTTGCACCTCTCTCACAATGTAACACCCAAAGGAATCTCACTGACTGCTCTCTGCTAGCCAGGGGCTCATCGTAGTTTAAAATCAGGTGTAGACAGACTGCCTGAATACTATAGAGAAAAGCAAATAATACATGCTAGCTTATATATCTTTTTTATAACTGCATACATTATGATGAAAATTGAAAAAATTTTAGATTGATGATTAATTTTAAAAACAAAAAGAAAATCAGAATGAACTAACATCTACATAAAACTTGGATAAGTTTTACAGACAAAAGACAAGAAAATGTTCAGCTTATGACATATTCATATGGGAAAAAGAAGCTAAATGAATCTATGTGTTAGAAGCCCATCAGTGGTAGCAGCTTCCATATCTGTGCTTATGTGGGTTAGCTAGTCATGTTTACCACTCTGAGAACGCACCCCTCCCTTCCTTGGGACTTTCCTTCGTGTGCACAATGACCTCTTGAGGGATTTCACCTGCGAGTGGCACGCCTGCTTTGCTCCCTATAAAAAGGCTCTTTGGACCCTGAATAAAGGCCGCCGCTGTCGCTCTCTTAGCACGAAGGACCTGCTGTTTTATTGTGTGTTAAATCCGCACTCCCTTGCCCTTGACTCGGTACCGCAGTGGCACAGACTAGAAAATGTCATGAGGGCCCTGTGAGTCTAAGGATGTTCTCATTCTTGACACCCAAATGAAGACACTTGAGCGTCACCACTCTGTGAGGCCTCATGGGGCTTTAATGAGAAGTTGTAGATGAACCCCATGCTAGCATACATACATGCATTACACTTTAGCGTAGATTTCTAAAGCTTAAGTCTTTGTGAGGGACCTGAAGGCCAAGTAGGAGGCGAGGGGCAGGAGGAAAGCTGAGAAACGGGCCTGTTAACAAGCCATGGATACGTACTAGACATTTGTCGATGAGAGTGGGGCAGCTAACGAGTGGTCCATGGCGTAAGGGCTAGTATCAAATGCAGTCCTCACCAACAGCTCTTTGTTTCTACATACTGTACCAGATGCTGTGTTACTGTGCTTAAAGCTATGCAAATTATTTTACATCTACCTAGAATATGGAGATAGTTCAAAACACTTATGGAATTTAACTTCTCATAATTCTTATGGGCTATTAATTATTTTTAAATTTTTTATTTACAATTGTTATTACTAGGGTGGGGGGCACATGTCCCAGTCCATGTGTGGAGGTCACAGGACAACACTGCAGAGTCAGTTCTCTCCAGTTACCTTTCTATAATGATTGAATTCAGGCCACTAGGCCTGTATGCCTTTAGCTGCTGAGCCATCGCACCAGGCCAGTTATTATTATTCCATTTCCACATTGTAGCCCACCACTGAAGAGAGCCAGGACAGGAACTGAAACAGGGCAGGAACCAACAGGCAGGAGCTGATACAGAAGCCATGGAGGGGTACTGCTTACTGGCTTGGTCCTCATGGCTTGCTCAGCCTGCTTTCTAATAGTACCCAGGACCACCAGGGACGGCTCCACCCACCATGGGCTGGGACTTCCCACATCAATTACCAATTAGAAAATGCCCTATAGGTTTGCCTACAGCCAGATCTTATCAAGGCATTTTCTTAATAGAGGCTTTCTCCTCTTAGATGACTTTAGCTTGTGTCAAGCTGACATAACACTATGTAGCACATGGTACAAGGTACAGTGATATCCTGGGATCACAAGTCATAACTCCAGGTACATTAAGATCTTACAACTGTGAACGTGAACTCAAAGTATACATTATGACAACATGTTAATGTTGCCCTAAAAATCATGTAATTCAACAAAACAACCATCAATTAACCTTGGGTTATATAGCTCACGCCACAGCCTGGACAGGTGTAAGCAGAATGAAATTTCAACCAACTGAATGAATCTTCCCCGTGGCAGCTAATTACTCAATGACCAGTCACAGGAACAGGATTCTGTTTATCAGAAAAATTGCTAACTATGTGTAATTAATTAATTAAGTTCTAAAGACAGAAAAGTTCTGGGTTGAGACATGCCAAACAGTATTACTTGCCTCTCAACGTCACTGCCCTTTGTCCCTAATTGTCAGCACGTGTCTGTGGTTCCCTGGCACCATCCCTTAAATGAATATGCTGAGTACAACATAAAAGCAGGAATGTATACCAAGTATTTGTTTTCAGAAACACTCATTATTGATTGCAGTAACAGAAGCCGTATTTTACTGGAATCTCTTGTAAAACAAAGAACTTCAAAATTCAGCTCGGCTTCTGCACAGCCTTGGACAGAATGGTGCAAGGAATCAGAATCCTGCAAGTCAGGTTCCCCAGTGTGATTAGTTAATACCCAATCTTTAGTTGCTCCTCAGTGCTCACCAACAATGATATCAGAATCTCTAAAAAGACAGACTCAATGTGGATTTGATGAGGCTACTAGGGAAAAACTTAAGTACATTTATTTACAATGTATGTGTACTAGTGTGTATGCATGCACATGTGTGTGGGCGCGTGTGAGTTGGGGAATATGGATATACTACGGCACATGTGTGGAAGTCACAGGAGTATGTCATTTGCCAGTCCTCATTGACCACCCTGTCTGAAACAAGGTCTTTGTGTGGTTTTCCTGCTGTGGACACCAGCCTAGCTGCCCCATAAGCTTCAGGAATCCTCCCATCTCTGCCTCTCATCTTGCCATAGGACTACTACTGGGATACAGACACTTTATACATCTATCTTTTATGTGGGTTCTGTCAACTCGAACCCAACACCTCACACTTCTGCAGTATTTTAGTTACTTTTTTCTTACTATGAAGAGGCACCATAACCAAGGCAACTTATAAAATAAAGCATTTAATTGAGTGCCGGCTTCTACTTCAGAGGGTGAGTCCATGATCATTGAGGCGGGAATCATGGCAGTACACAGGCAGGGCTGGTGCTGGAGCCGCAGCTGAGAGCACACATCTTACCCACAAGAAGGAGGGGCCGGCGAGGGGTGCCGGTGGCATGGACTTTTGATAGCTCAAAGTCCACCCCCAGTGACATGCTTCCTCTAACAAGGACACACCCCCTAACTCCTCCCAGAACGGTTCCACCAATTAGGAAGCAAGCATTCAAACATGCGTGCCAATTCCCGTTCACACCACACACAGCAAGCACCCGTATGCACAGAGCGGCGCCCAGGACGTTCTTTCCTGTACATGTTTGGTAAACGCTTCCCCTCTTCTGAACCGGTATAACCTGACTCCATTCCATCTTATGAGTTCAGACATGGTGCGTGGATCTAAACTATTTGCTTCTCAACATCCACTGTCATCTATATTTATATATGATATTATTAATATCATATATAAAATATAATTGATATAATATAAACTGTAATATAGAGTAAATATATTTATATGTATACATTTAAGTAGTATATTTTAGTATATAATATATACACACACATATAGGTTTGGCAGGAGCCAAGTGTGACCACAAGACAAACGCATGACCAAAACGATGCTATATGTGAAAGCAGAGATTCAGGGACAACATTTTACATGGGAGAAAGTGCGTCATGCCTTCACATCTTCCTGCTATCTGGAGCACACATGTGACGCAGGAGCTTTGGCAACTTACTATGAGGTGATCTTGAGGATTAAAATAATCATGTAATGAACATCAGAGTCAGGATCCTCAGTGACGTCATGGAGTTGCTTCACCAGCCCAGGACCTCCAGATTTTGTTTACCGGAGGATAACTCTTAGATGTGTGTGTCTTGTGATCTTTGAATTGCATGCTGTCTACAGTCTAGTTTAAGAAGCACTTTTAGCCCCCTCACCATGAGTCACTTCCTTTCTACAGGTTCAAGCATTTTAGAATAGAACCCAGTGCAGTTCATCAGATGTTGTCTGGCCAATATAAAAACAGGGCAACTGCTGGGCGTGGTGGTCCACGCCTGTGATCCCAACACCTGGGGAGGCAGAGGCAGATCTCTGTGAGTTCGAGGCCAGTCTGGTCTACAAAGCAAGTCCAGGACAGCCAAGGTTACACAGAGAAACCCTGTCTCAAAACAAAACAAAACAAAAACCCAAAACCAATGCAAACCGAAAAGAACACAGCAATTATTAGCTCTCTCATTCCTTCACTGCAAGACAGTCTTAGACATGAGCTTCTCCAGCAGTCTTCAAAATGATAACTTCACAGGCAACCAAAACCCCAAGTCTTTGTGTTTTTAGTAAAAGTGCTGTTAAACCAGACATACCCCACCTTGTTTATGTTCAGTCTGTTTTTCCTCTTTAATTGAAGTAGAGAACTTAAGACTTCTCCCATTACATTCCCTGGTTGCTGTATATTATTTATTATGCAATACGATGGAAATAAACTTTGAACTCTAATTAGAATCACCTCTAAGTAATTATCCTTCCTAGCAGACATCCTCGTTTCTTTGGCTAGCAGGTGTCCTGTGTCACCACTCAGTTTTTCAGGACAATGATGTATCAGGGCAAAAAGGCTCTTGGTGACCCACTGAAGACAACTTTGCCATGGGTGGGGGTACCTGATCATTGCTCTGTGGATACTGGATCATCCAGCTCAAGTTTCCAAAGCTCTCGTCCTTCTCCCGAGGACTCATGTCAACAAGACCATGAGAGGAGCAGGGTTTGAGCTTAGCAACCCTTCCTCCCCAGCTACTATGAGCTGACACATGGTAGAAATAGACAGACGGATAGAAAAAGGACAGACAGGCAGGTGGGGGTGTGAAGAATAATCAAAATAATAGTATCCATTTATATAAAAATATTTAGACAAAAAAAAAAGCACTGTCCCTTTAAAAAGAAAAAAAATCTATTAGTACACTGAGTGTGCACGGTAGGGACTCCAGTGTTGAGTGGCAAAGCAATGTAAATTCCAAAGCCCCTCCATTTGCATAGATATTGATTGCAGTGGGCTTCAAAAGACAGATTATACAGCTTTATAGATTGGAAATGAGCATCTTTTACCTTAGCCTGTCCCCGCCCCCCCCCCCCCCCCGCAAAAACAAAAAAACCCAAAAAAAACAAAAACAAAAGAAACCACTAAGACTGTAAATATTAAAGGCTATAAATATACATGTGTGAAAATATATTTATTTATGACTAATGATGATTTATTAAGTGTAATACTGCGCTAAATTAATATGTTCAGAGTAAGATTGACATGCTGATATGTTTACGGTTATTGTTATTGACTTTAAGAGGGCTATAGAACTATTTTCTGAACAAAAGTGCCATCTATCATACACAGTACAAAACATTTGAATATTGACTGCAGTATTACATTAATTTTATACAGTTCAGTCACTACAAATTAAGCATCCTTTGTATCTGTAAATATCATCCTATTCATAAGAATATACAGAAATATTTAAATGTATACCTATTACCATACAAAGCTCCAAATGAAATACAAACATACAGTCAATTGCAATACTCTATTATTATACTAATAGCACATAAATACATTGTATATCATATTTGTACTGGAATAATGTAATCTTTATTACATTATTGGTTTAAAATTAATTACTAAATAGGTTTATCCAACATATTTATGTCAAACGTCAATCAATTTATTAAACTACAAGACAGGGAACAAATTTCACCCAACCTTTTCTTTTTGAAGCTCAAGATTTTCCAATAAATATATCTGAGTTTAGCTGACAAATATTTGGATTTTCTTTTTTTTTTAATGAGTAATTTTTTTTCAATGATGATTTTTGTAGTTTGAATCACTCTAAAAGGGCCTAACCCCTTTCTTTGATAAGGGAAAGCTTTCCAAATTCCTACAATGGGGTCTAATGTTTTGTCCATAGCCACTGCCCAGTCACTGGTTAAATTTAAATATTTCTGAGGAGTAATACCATCCTACTGCTCTTACAAGGTTCACTTCTCAAGTTTACCTGAGTGCTACTGCCTAGACTGGGTGTTATAGATCAGCTGCAAGGACACTCATGCAACTTAGGTCAGGACGACATAACAGGGGCAGCCTACAGGGGAGCCATCCATACACTCATGCAACTTAGGTCAGGATGACATAATAGGGACCACTTATAGAAGACCAATCATTCACTCACGCAACTTAGGTCAGGATGACGTAATAGGGACCGCTTACAGAAGACCCATCATTCACTCATGGAGCTTGTGCCAGGATGACGTAATAGGGACCATACACAGAAGAACCATTCATTCACTCACGCAACTTAGGTCAGGATGACGTAATAGGGACTATGCACAGAAGAACCATCCATTCAGTCACGGAGCTTTGGTAAGGATGACGTAATAGGGCCCGCCTACAGGACAACCATCCATTCAGTCATGGAGCTTAGATCATGATGATGTAATAGGGCCCAGATGCAGAAGAACCATCCATACACTCATGGAGCTTAGGGCAGGATGACGTAATAGGGCCCAGATACAGAAGAACGAACCATTCACTCATGGAACTTAGGTCAGGATGACATAATGCGGACTCGTTACAAAAGAACCATCCATTCACTCATAAAACTTAGGTCAGGATGATGTATTTGTGATGCTTTGGGCTGGCTGGCTGAAGGTGGGATGCACCTACAATGGAGAGAAACTTGTGACAGTCCAGAAACAGTCTGTCAAATGTCTTGGGCCGGCTGGCTGAAGACTGGATGCCCCGACAATGGAGAGGAACTTGTCACTGTCCAGTCAGCTCTCTGTCCTGTCAATACTTTTGGAAGTTGCTTGCCTGCACTTCCTTCATATTAGATAGTTTTTCCTTCTGAGGTCTCTGATGGGGTTGAAGACTAGATAGCCACAGTTTTATTATAGGTTTAGTTAAAAAAAAAAAACAAAAAACAAAACAGTAGTATAGGATAGTGGAATAATTTCCTAAAAACTGTTAACTATAAATGGACTGGTCCTTGTAAATGTTGACTTAAGTGGCCATTCTTAGTTTGTTGTATATAGATTATTAAATAGAAAGGGGGAGATGAAGGAGAGATAAACCTGGTTTTTAGGATTCCAAGTGCGGGATTGGAATGATCTCGTGAGAGAACAGGTGAGGTTAATTTACTAGAAGAGCAACCACCTCGTGCAGGAGCTTAATTGTTGCCAGCTGAAAAGATCCATGGATCTCCTCCTCTGGGAGGAGATATATAAATAAGCCCAGAACTGGAGGCGGGGCTTTTTGGAGACTTGGGATAGATTTGGCTGTTCATTGCTGCACTTCAAGACACTCCTAGAGAGAACCGCTCGAGGGAAGGCTTCAGGGCTCCGGCTCCTGCTGAGGTTCTGGGTTCTGGTTACCCCAGGTTCCAGCAGAAGAAACCTTGCAGCTCATGCCTGGAGAATTGTTCCTCGGAACTGATATCCTTAAGGTTTTGTTAGTGTGTCCATTAATCCTCATTTCTTATTATTTTGGTTAGTTGGGTTATTTTGGTTAGTTGGTCACTAAGTTGTTAATAAAATATATTGGTTAAAAAATTGAGCCTACATAATATAGACCACTTTCAGGAAAAAAAAAGTCCCATCACTACTTGTGGATTTAGCTCATTCTTGTGAGGGACACATACACATGTATGTATAGATGTGGAAGCCAGAAGTTAACCCTGAGTATTGTTCCTGAGGTACCATCTATCTTAATTTTTGAGACAGGTGTCTATCATTGGCCTAGATTTGACAATTAGGATAAGCTAGATGGCCAGAGAGTCCCAGAGATCTGCCCACCTTCATCTCCCTACCACTGGGATTATAAGCACATATATATGCACATATATATGTGTGTGTGTTACATGTGTGTATATGTGTTTGTGTGTACATACCTGTGCTTGTGCATGTAGAGACCGGAAGTTGACATCAGCTGTCTTCCTTTATAATGCTCTACCTTATTATTTGAGACATGGCCTCTCGTTGAACATGGAATTGATGGGCTCAACCAGACTAGCTATATACCAAGCTGCAGTGACTGCTCTGTCTCCACCACCTCAGTATAAGGACTCCAGGCATGTACCACCATAGCTGCCAACTGGCCTGGGTTCTGAGGGTTAAATATAAGCCCCCACATTTCCAGGGCAGGCATTTACTGACTGAACTTACTTTTCATCTCCTTAACCTGTTCTTGAAGCTGGCTTCACACTGTTACTGTAAACCTTACCCAATTCTGAATTATCTGGAAGGAATGCTATTGGTCCTGTGCACTAATATGTTCATCTTTAAGTCATACTAATGTAGAAGTAGAGAAATGCTGATCTCTTCATTTTCAGTGATACTAAAAGCTACCAGCAAACAAACCTAAAATGCTATAGTCAAATAAAAACAAAGTAAAAGAAAAACCAGAAAACAAACAAACTAACAAAAACTCAGGCCAGAAATGGTGGCACACACCTGTAATCCCAGCAAAGGCGTAACTTTAATCTACTATCTACACTACAGTGTATAATCACAGTGAAACTATTACTTCTTTACACATCATTCAAGAAAAAAGTCCCTTATTTAACAAAAAAATTGAGGCTCAATAAAATTATGTTCTATAAAATACATGACGAAAGATTTCAGAGCTGGGAAAACCAGAGGCAAGGCAGTAGGATGTTGAGTTTGAGGCCAGCCTGGACAGCCTCCCAAGATGCTGATCAAGGACAAAGCAACACAATTACACTTACTGCACCATGTAGCAAGCTATTTTAGATACTAAAAACACTAACCTTAAGGACAGACAAAAATGTTTCATTCTTTTCATTTCAAAATTATGATATAAAACAATGTAACTCCTTCAATAAACTTGTCACCATCTTGCAAGGACAACCATGGACACAAGAAAATTGACACTATAATGAACATCCCCCAATTCTATAAGACTGTTTTGACTTTATGAGTAAAATGAACATTTAAAAATGTTGCTAAGCTGCTGGGCATGGTGGCATATGCCTTTAATCCCAGCACTTGGGAGGCAGAGGCTGGTGGATCACTGTGAGTTTGAGGCCAGCCTGGTCTACAAAGTGAGTCCAGGATAGCCAAGGCTAACACAGAGAGACCCTATCTTCAAACAAACAAACACAAAATTATGCCAAAATAGGAATATATTAGTTTGTATATGATAATTCTAGTATATCTGATTACTAAAACAGTTCATATATATGTTTATATAAGAATATATATACATATATATATGTATATAGGAGACAGCACACACATACATGAGTGCATGAATATACACAAGTGCTCTAACACACATACATGCATACATACAAGCACACTCATGAACACACACACTCACACAAGTATGCTCACACACCCATGCATGCATACACATACAAGTACACTCACACACATGCATATAATCATACACGCACATAAGTATGTACTCACACACATGTACACAAACATGCACAAATATACACACATATGTGCAGATACACAGATACACATGTACATGCACACAGATATAAGTACATTCACACACACATATATACACGTGCCTACATAAACAGAAGCACACACATGCACAGATATACTCACACATGCATACACTCACATACCCTATGAATATAAACATCCAGGACACTTAAGTTTCTTACATAAAATAGTATAGGTGCATGCACACATCCTGTGTACATCTTTATGTATACAACACTGTGCTATTTTATTTCTTAACCATTATAACCCTATAACCTTTGAAAATTATGAAAGTTGTTTTGGTGTGGCAAAATGTTCACTTTAAACTTTAATCTACTATTTATTCTACAGTGTATAATCACAGTGAAACTATTACTTCTTTACACATCATTTTTCGAGGGGAAAAAATCCCTTATTTAACAAAAAATTGAGGCTCATTAAAATTCTGATCTAAAAAATACATGACAATAGGTATTTCAGAGCTGGGGTAAAGTGCCTGTCTGCAAACCTGAACCCTCAGGTTGGATCCCAAACACTTCAAGAAACAAGCAAACAAACAAAGCTGTGTTTTAGATAAAACTAGATATAATTTTTCAGATGATTTGGTCCTGCTAAATTCGAAGTAGGCTATATTAAAATACTTCAAACACAACTGAGTAGCCGACGTGGATGCACACACTTTTAGTCCCAGCATTTGGGAGGCCCGTGTGTTTGAGATCTCTGTGTTTGAGAACACGTTGGTCCATGCAGTGAGCTACAGCATAAATGGGGATACGTAGTGAAACTCTGTCTCAAAGTGAACAAACAAAAATCCCTACTAAGTAAAGCCAACTTATCTTAATGTAAAGTAACTCAGAAGATTTTTTTTCTAGGTAATTTTGAGGTATAACTTTTGACTTCTTCTTAGATACTTTAAGAAAACTGAACACAATAATATACCATAATATTATGATCCATAATAATATGGACAGGAAGATAGCAATTAAAAGAAGTGATATTCAGAAGGAAGACACCCAGAGGCCTGTCCACCACCATGCTGCATAGGAGGTTGGGCATCACTAAGATAAGAAAGTATGTGCCTGGACTTACGTTGATGTCAAGAACTTTGAAGAGCTAGCTGACCTAGCCCCCATGCCCCTCCCCCCCCCTTCCCTCCACCCATCACTGACTGCAGCACTTGTAAAGGGAGCTAGGCACCTGGCCTGGACAGCAGTAGAGCCAGCCCTGAGAGCATGAGAGCTGGCCTCACTTCTCATTGGCTGTGTGGGCACTGGAGAGATGACCTCCTCTCCCTTGTCTCTTGCAGACTATAGGACTCAGGAGAGCAGGGTCTGCACCTCACCTGCCTCACCTGGGCAGCACAGTAGAGCTGGCTCTGGTGGAGTGGGTGTAGGTGAGACAGCACTGAGGGTACAAACACAAGAGAGCTGACCCGGTCCTATGCCTGGGCAAAGCAGGAGAGGTGGCCCTGGTGGCTAGGACACAGGAGAGCTGGTGACCAGCTCAGCTACTACCTAGGCCAAGATCCAGGGCTTTGAGTTGGTCCATCCCAACAACTACCCCATCTATAAACTGTTGGGCTGTGTGAAGGGGCTGGTCCTGGAGAATCAAAGCTGCAGCATCTCCAAGATACGGGGCAGCAACAGGACATCTGCGAAGAGTCCCAGTGGGGAGCCAGTATTGATAGTGTACCAGAAGCCAGAGGCCCAGAACCAGACCAGTGACTCACTGCAACGAACATTTGCAAGTGAAACTGTTTTGGCAAAAGGGTGTACTGTGCAACACACCACAGCTTTCACGGCGAGATGCTTTTTTTGGGTTTTATTTTGGTTTTTTTATTTTTATTTTTTGTTTTCTTTGGGCGAGGAGTTTGGAAGAGTGGAGGGTGGATATGGAGGGGTGGGGAGATGAGTGGGATTGGGGTGTGTGGCGTGAAATTCACAAAAGAATAAATAAAAAGTAAAAAAAAAAAAAAGATTTTATAAACAAAAGATCAAGGCCATAAGGAGGTGACAATGGACATTATACAAAATTGCTCATTGAAGGTATTGGTTTATCTGTAGAAACTTTATTTTACCATGAAACGTTCAACTATTAGGTTAGTTTACAGTCCTAGTGAGGACTGTGACCCCTAATAGTAAACAGACTTTAGCCGTTTTAGACAGATGGGCCCATTATAAATTCTCAAGACTTCAATAACTGGCTGTTCTACTTAGCCAAGACCTTCCCTCACCCCTCCAGAACCTGGCATAGCCGCCGATCATGGAAATACAACGATAGCAGGCGAGGCCATGGGGGCGAGAGGGCAACAAGAGATACTGCGAAGCGATGCAGACCCCAGACTAGGAAAGGCTGTGGGTGCTGACACAGCAGAAGGGAGAGGGCTCCATTTTGAGCCGACTTTGAGTTTAAGGCATTCCACAGGAAGTATATCTATGAGGCTTATGAGAGCTAACTTTTAAACTGTTCTACTAATAGCAAAAATTGGCTTAAATTGACATCTGCAGAAATTTTCAACCCAAATCATCTGACAAAATAGTCAAATCTTAGAAATAGATGTGTGAGTGCACCTGCTTTTCTCACCGCAGTGCATAAAAATATTCTGCGCCCAGACAGGCTGCAGCACTGACGTCGTGCGTGTTCTTTGACTAACATGCTATCCATGTGATAGCTGGTGCGCTGCTGTCCTCACTGGGAAGGTTAGTAGCGCCTCCGATAAGAGCGCTCATTTCTATTCCATATTATTGGTGACAAAAAATTATTTTTGATACTACAGAAGGAAGCTGATCGACTCCCCTCTGTGAAGTCCCCGAGGCTAGACTGTAAAGCCCTCAAGAGATGTGCTCACCTGAAAAGCCCGGGATCGTTACTGTCCCTTACGGTTTCTACTAACCACACCTCGCTGTAAGACAAGTGTAGTGGCTTTTGTTCTTCGGATCTAGTTTACCTCTAGGAGTGGAGTGGATAGAAAGTGGGAAGGCCTGAAAACCCTCACAAGGAAAGGAAGTCAGTGGGCTTAAAGCCAGGGCTCTGAACCAGAGAGGCCCTCAGAGGGAACTGGGAGTAGGAGTTGGTCAAACAACTGAGGGAAAAGATGCCAAGAAAAACTATTAGCTTCAAGTAGGGGTACTACTAATAACAAAAATTAAATGAAACAAAGTTCTCCGTGAGTTTCTTCATTTAAAATGACATTTTAGGTAAAAAATAGGGGAAGGCTATATTGAAATTAAAGATGTCACACAACGCTAATTAATACTTAATAATTATAATGCAATAATCCAAGTACATCTGATATTTGGTAGAAGCTATTCTCATCCCTTTACTTAAATGGGACAGGCATATCACACTCCTCCCCCAACGTTCAGGTATCTTCAAGAAAAGAGTTAGAAAGACGAGAAAAAAACAGAAGTGGTGGATAACATCAATGGCGTAACATGGCAGTTGCACATATGAGCTCACGGTGATGGTGACAGCGTGCACAAGCCCTGCACAAGCTCAGGCCGGACAAAGTCCCACCATGGGGTGGGGAGCATGGGTACGGATTCCCGCGACTAGCTGAGGAGCCAGGAAAGGGAGAGAGAGTAAGTTTTCATTAACAGTGCAGCCCCTGGTTGGTTGACTATGTTCCGGGGCAGCACCCCACTCCCAAGACTAGTTGAGCAACACAAACTAGACTGGATGAGAAGAAGAATAAAAGGGGAGAAAGAGGAGAAGGAGGGAAAGAGACTGTAGGGGGAAGAGGACTCAAAGGTGGGTGGCAAGGGACTGTGGAGAACTCGATGATGGGGGGAGGTGGCAAATATGTTCAAAATACATTGTATAAAATTTTCAAAGAAAGAATGAAATAGTATTGAAGGCAGATTAAAATGTATTCCTCTTTCATTATTTGCATAGCATATACATATAACAATTAGAGTATATAATCAGTCCGCCCTCGGGCTGCAGAGATGGCTCAGCTGTTACTCCACCTTCAAGTTGAAGAGCCAGGGCTTATGCACAGGTCTAGCTTTTTAGACCACCCAGAAAGCACGACTGATAAATCAGTGGCTGAACCTCTACTACACCACCTTAGCTGCCGCGCTCCCTAGGGTACTTTCCCACTGCAAACCACGGTCAGGACTGGCTCAGGGCTGTGGCACACACCTATAAACCACAGAACTCAGGAGGAGGAGGCAGGAAAATTACAAACTCAAGACCAGACTGGCCTACACAAAATGACCCTGGCAACAGGTTTCTTTCGTTCCCTTTACTTCATCATGTCTTTCTTTCATCTATTTTCTGACTTTAAAAGGCTAGATCCATATTTATCACCCTGCACAAAACTCAAGTCCAAGAAGGTCAAAGACCTAAATCTATTGGAAGAGAAAGTGGGGAAGAGCCTTGAACTCATTGGCACAGGAGACAACTTTCTGAACACTAACAGCTCAGACATGTAGATCAACTATTAATAAATGGGACCTCATGAAACTAAAAAAGCTTTTATAAGGCCAAGGACGACAGAACAAAATGACAGTCTACAGATTGGAGAAAGATCTTCACCAACCTTACATCCAACAAAGGGCTAATATCCAAAATATATTAAGAACTCAAAACATTAAACAAAATAACCTAATTTAAAAATGGGGCATAGAGTTAAACAGAGAATTCTCAACAGAGGAATCTCGAATGGCTGAGAAGCACTTAAAGAAATGTTCAACGTCCTTAGTCGTCAGGGAAATACAAATTAAAATGATTCTGAGATGCGATCTTACACCTGCCAGAAAGGCTAAAATTAAAAACTCAAGTGACAGCACATGCTGGTGAGGATATGGAGAAAGGGGAACACTCCTCCTTTGCTGGTGGGAGTGCAAACTTGTACAACCACTTTGAAAATCAATCTGGTGCTTTCTCATGAAATTGAGAATAGCTCAACTCAAGACCCAGCTATACCACTCCTGGGTATATACCCAAAAGATGCTCCACCATACAAGGAGGACATTTGTTTAATTATGCTCATAACAGCTTAATGGCCAGAAACTGCAAACAAACTAGAAGTCCCTCAACTGAGAAATGGATAAAGAAAATGTGGTACATTTACACAATGGAATACTATTGGGCTATCAAAAACAAAGACATCATGAAATTTGCAGGCAAATGGATGGAACTAGAAAAGATCATCCTGAGTGAGGTAACCCAGACCCAAAAAGACACACATTATATGTACTCACTTATAAGTGGATTTTAGCCACATAGTACAAGATAAACATACTACAGTGCACAGACCCAAAAAAGTAAGTAACAAGGAGGCTCCAAGGGAGGATGCTTAAATCTCACTCAGATGGGGAAATAGAATAGATAGAAGTAGTGGTTGAAGAGAAGGAACAAGGTAGGAGAAGAAACACAGAGAGATATGAGGGTAGTGATTAGACTGGGGTACGGCAGAGGTGGGAAGACAGAGGCCTGTAGAAAAAAAGAGAAACTGTGGGGGGCATCTCTGTGACAAACTGGAGATCTAAGTCAGGGAAGGCTGCGGGGAGGATATAAGAGAGACTCTAGCAGAGCCTCCTAGTAGCAGGTGTTATAGAGACTGAAGAGGACACCCTTTAACAAGACAAGTCTCCTGGTAGAGGGAAGGGAACACCAACCCACCCACAAAAACTTCAACCAAAAATTCGCCCTGCCTACAACATGTGCAGGGATAAAGATAGAGCAGACATAGTAGAGATTGAGGAAAAGTCCAACCGTTGCCTGACCCAACCCAAGATCCACTCCATGGGAGAGAGCCAACCTCTGACTCTATTGAGGGTACTCTGTTATGCCTGCAGCCAGGAGTCAAGAAGAGTTGTCCTCTGAGAGGCTCCACCCAGCAGCACCTCAAAACATATGCTGAGACTCACAGCCAAATATTGGGCAATGAGTAGGAAGCCTTGTGGAAAAGTTGGAAAAGAAGAAAAGGACCTGGAGGTGACAGGAGCTTCACCAGAAGACCAGTGGAGCCAACTATCCATGGTCCAGAGGGGTCTACTGAGACTGAAGCACCAACCAAGGACCTTGCATGAACTGGACATAGACCCCCCTACAAAGACGCAGCTGATGGGCAGCTCAGGCTTCATGTGGGTCCTATAATAAGGGGAGCGGGGGCTGCCTCTGACATGGACTCTCTTGCCAGCTTTTCAATTACTTCCCTTTGGCAGGACTGCCTTGCCAGGCCACGGGGAAGAGGACATGCTCAGTTCTGATATGACTTGATGAGCTGGTGTGGACAGGAAGGGGAGGCTCCCCTTTTCTGAGGAATAGGGGAGGGGGATGGGAAGGAGGGAGGGAGTGTGAGACTGGGAGGTGAGGAGAGATGGGACTATGACCAGAATATAAAGTGTATACATTAATTAATTAATTAAAAAATTTAACCAATATATTTTTTAAGATTTATTATGTGTACAGTGCTCTGCTTGCATATATGCCTGGACGCCAGAAGAGGGCACCAGATCTCAATATAGATGGTTGTGAGAACTTGGTTGCTGGGAATTGAACTTAGGACCTTTGGAAGAACAGCCAGTACTCTTAACCTCTGAGCCAACTTTCCAGCCCATAATATTTTTAAATAAAAAAAAAAAACAAAAGCTATTGCCATTGTCTTCAGTGGCTCCCCAGATAGGGAAAGAAAGTCCCTATTGCTGAACACGTCATGAGTTTCAGAAACATGGCCCAGAGGCCCCTGAAATATAACTAATATGAATGCCTCCTCCCTGGGGGCTAGCTTTCACAGTAGCAGAAGTTATCATGCAAGCTTATAAAACATGGAGGCAACCAACATTTCAACACAGCTTATGACGTCTATAAAACACAGCAATAACCAGCATGGCCTGATAGCCCTAAAGGTGCAATAGTGGCATGCATACTTTGGCAGTAGCCAACAACTCTGTAATCAGACTCAAGACCTGCTCCACAACAGAGTGACCATGGCTGGTACTGGAACCTAGTTAACTACTCAGTTCAAGTGAAGTCGTGGGTCCTGGAGAGAACCTACAATCACTACTTTACTAAACCAGCACAATCCCTATGATAATCTCAACATTTGTCCTTGTACCCACAGGTAAGTGTAGTCCTTACCCAGCAGCAAGGAAACTTCTCTTTACAACACATGAAGACCATTACAAATAACCAAAAACGAATCAAAATGCAAAGTTGTAGAGCGCAGGTCCAATGGTTATACCTACAAAACACTCCCACACCAAAGGCTCAGGTAACATTGTAGAAAGCGGGGGGTGGGGTAGGGGAGGTGAAAGATTGTAAGAACCAGAGAATCAGGGAGGTTATGTCTCCCAGAAATGTCAGGAGCTACAGCCAAAAAGTCTCACCAACATGTCTCCCCAAATGTGAGCTGAACAAGAAGACCAATGAACATGTCAAAGTGGACGGAGAAAAGCCCACAGGTCTCAACCCTAAGCCAAGGCCTAGGAAACCTATGTGAAAGAGGAGGCGGAAAGACTGTAAGAGCCAGAGCTGGTGGATGATTCTAAGGAGATGGCGTCTTCAGATACAGCAGCAGGACTGCTGCGCATATGAACTAAGAGACTGTGACAGCAGGCACAAGACCTGCATAAAGTATTACAGGCAATCAAGAGATGCTGAGAGCACGAGAAACAGTCTTCCTCAAGGAAGGGTATCCAGCACCCAACAGTCAGCCCTGAAAATATACATACAAGTAGCATTATACGAACTGAGCATATTATATTTACGAAAATTTTTGTATATACATGTAATGACAACTAATTAGAAGAAGAAGAAGAAGAAGAAGAAGAAGAAGAAGAAGAAGAAGAAGAAGAAGAAGAAGAAGAAGAAGAAGAAGAAGAAGCCGCCACGAATTTGAAAGAGAGCCATTGAGGGTTCAGAGGGAGAAAGGGGAAAGGAGAACTGTTGCAATTTTATTAATATCAGAAAGAAAAAAGAGAAAAAGCCATTCTTGTTATTTTGTTGTATTAAAATATAAGAATGGCAACTAAAAAATTTAAAGTATTTGTAATACTGTCAGAATAATAACATGCATTTGTGTTCATGTAAATTTCTCATATATACATACTAAAATGTGGCTTGCTTTTTTCCCCACTTGTTTCCATAATGGCATTTTTCATGTTTTAATATATCTACTTTGTTAGTTGTAACAGAGAAATAGTGATATTTTGAGTATATTTATATATAATATTTACTACTGAAGGAATAAATTGCAAAATATTTGCAACAATAATTATAAAAATTTTAAGTTAAAAATACTTGTACATATGAAGGGTAACTAATTTCTGGTAAAATTATTTCCAGGTTTTCAAATCAATAATTCTATAAATCACTGGTATTATTTGTTAAAAAACAATTTCTGGATTAGAAGCTGTGAAGTCAATCTTGATATACACTATTAAACCATCTTCCAGAAAAATGTAACAATTTCCATTCTCATTAATATGTGTGAATACTCACTGTGTCATACACATATACCATTTTCTTTTTCTTCTTTGAGAAAATAATAAATAAAAAAAATGGTAATTCTAGATCATCCCAGTTAGGACATTTTTCTTAGCACTGAAACAAAAATGTCTTATACATTTGCTGGTTGTTTTTATTTCTTCTTTTGTCAAGTGCTAGTTAATAAAAGCAAACACATGAGAATACTCTTCCTGGTTTGTATTTAGATGTTGGTTTTTTTACTGACTTATAAGACTTGCTTTATATATTGGGGTTTTTTAACTCCCAGGCTGACATTCCGTCTTTCAACATTGTTTACAGTGTCTTCTACAGTGATATCACTTACATTTAATATGGAAAGGGCACAATATCTCATGCCATCTAACATTATTAACTAATTCAAGTTCCAGGCAAGGAGTGACAGGGACAAGATAGATCTTTCCAATCTGAAACAACTTACACACTGGACAAGACATATTAGAGTGATTTAAAAAAAAATCAAAAATCAAGCAACAAACTATGATAATTCCTGAGGCACAAAAAATAAACCAGGCAAGACCTGAGACAGAGTCCCAGGACTAAGGAGAGGAAGTTGCATGAAGTCTCAGCCCAGCAGCATGCTTCTTTAACCCCAGTACTCAGGAGAGAGAAGCAGATTCCCTGTGAATTCAAGGCTTGCCATGGCTACACAATGAGACTATTATCACACAAAATGAAACAAAATAATTTCTAAACACACAAAAGTAAATTTTAATTAATAAATTTACAAGCCCAAAGAAACAGGGAAAACAGATCTGCACTGAGGTGGGGGGGGGGGCACAGTTAAGAAAAGATTAAGCAGGTCAAGAAAAGAACTGTCCTAAAGATGTAAGCTAAATATAGCTGACACTAACATGGAGCTGAAAATAGTCCAGGCTCCCAGCAGCCGTGCTTCATGGGACACTGGGTAAATGCCCTGGAGGAGCTTGCCACAGCGATGGGGCAAATGCCCCCTTAGACCAGTAACTGTGACGCTTCCTATCTGAGATGGCAAGACTCACAATTAAATGATAACCAGCTGGTCCACACACTGCAGAACAAGCTTCAGGGATGTTTCCAGGGACAAGGAAATACCTAGCATTCACCAAAGTAAAATTCACCAGTAGCTGGTATCTATCAAAATCATCAGGCATAAAACAAAGCAAAAAACAAAACAACACAGAGAAAAGCTATCAATTGAGGCTGGCTCAGAAACACATAAGCAAATTAACATGATTGTTGAATAGGTTTAGGTGGTAGACCTGCTGGGAGGAAATTAGTGACTGGAGGCAGGCCCTTGATGGTAGCCACCCTATGTACCACCATGTATTTGAAGAGCATCTTGACTTAAGAGAACTTATTTGCTCTGTTACTATAAAAACTCCTTCCCCCACCCCTCTCTCTCCCTCCCTCCCTCTCTCCCTCCCTCCCTCCCTCTCCCTCTCTCCTTCCTTTTCCTGGATACCACAATCCTTAGAGAAACATTCCTACTGAAATGCACTGCTTTCCAAGCAGCCAAGGATGAAGGGTAGACAGAAGTTGAGAAATTAAACAAGATAGGGAGCAATGACACATTTTACCCATTCTATTCTGGGCAAGAGCATGTGCCCCTGGTCTCAAGGACATTTCATACAGAATCACACAAAAGTGGATTCTTCCCAGAACTAGTTACATAAGAGTTAGATAACCAGTCACGGGCACTGCTCACTCAGAGTTCCCCGACATCAGGTAGTGGCCTCCTTAACTAAGGCATTTTGGAGAAGCACACCAGGTACCATGATGTAGAAGCCTTTATTTTGTCCTTCGGCCTTTATTCCCTATACTAGCCCAAGGCAATGAATTGGGCCAAGAGACGCTGGAGTGGAGGCCTTGAAACTGAGAGCCAGAATTAATCTTTCCCCTTAGTTTACAAAAGCAGGCATGTACCAGATGTGTGGGGACATTCTGTAATCGCCCGTACTTGGTAGGTAAGGAAAAGATAAAGAGTTCAAGGCTATCCCCAGCTACACAATGAATTAGAGAGCAGCCTGAGATACGAAAGACATAATCTCAAAAAACAAACACGAGAACAGGTGGTAGATTTAGCTTTTACACAGACCTAGCTAGAGGGCTAGAGAAAAAGCTGAACATGATAAAAGGAGACACTGAAGACAGATGATAGGCAGGCAGATGTGTGTGTGTGTGTGTGTGTGTGTGTGTATACACATATATATGTACACATTGATGGTAGACAGTTTATATATATGTGTGTGTGTGACAGATAAATAATAGATAAGATGGATGATAAGATCATAGAGAAAGAGAGAGTAGTAGATAGATAGGCAGATAGATGGATGATAGATAGTAATTTTTTTCAAATATCTAAGTGACACTTCTAGAGATAAAAATGCTGAAAAGGATTAAGAAGAAAATCAGACATTGAAAAACAAGCCTCAGTGGACCTGATGAGATAACAATAGAAACTCTTAAAAAAATGAACACTACAAGACAAGGCAACAAAACTACATAGAACTTAATAAGCTGCTGGGCAACTTCAAGCAGTCCAATATGCTTGTAGTTAAAGTATCCAAGTGAGAAGAATGAGGAAGGTACACATTTTAAAAATTATAGTTGCATAGGTTTAAGAAGCTAATAGGCTGTAAAAAAAAAAAACTACACCAAGATACATCACAATCATATTTGAAGGTCGTTGATAAAGCTATTACACATCGCTGAATTAGAACGTGATGGCAAGATCAGAGAGGAAGTGACCTCCAAGCTAAGTATATTTAGATGTTAGAGTTTTGGAGAGAGAGAATGGTTTCCAAAAGGATGCCTTACCACCACCATATTATTTGCAATGTGATGCTGCTATTTACATGGGGTCTGTTTACTCATCCCTTTACATCTGGATGACCTTGAAAGTTATTTGGGCCAAAGAAAAGTGTACCTTCTAGAGACTTGTCTGCCCCTCAGGAACGAGGCCCCATATAAGGAAGCTGGGACTAGATGGGTTATAAAACGAGGCCCCTGGGAGGGAAGCGGTCACAGTCTCTTAGGCGCCTTGTGTCTGGACAACCTGTCAGATGAAGTCAATTCAAGGGAGTCAAGGGAGATGCACAAAGACGTGCTCGCCCACTCTGTGAGCTCTTCGGAAACAATATATCGCTGTGGTTTTAAACCACTGTGTTTGCAGAGGGCTTAGTATATACCAATAGCTAACAGAAACATAATGGTTTGATTATCAGTACTATGGTTACAAAGGCTTTATTGTGTCAGATTATAAAAATATAAACCAAATTTTTATTTAGTTCCTTTATACTTTAGTAATATATGTTCAGATTTATACAGTTAAATTTACTCTGCCATATGATAGGAATATGGCATCCAATCTTATTTTTATCAATAGTTATTCCAATAGTATTTAATAACTAGCTTGACTTCCCATATTGATTTCTATAGTATATTTTCTCTTAATTGCACATAATACAATCTGGTCATATTTCTTTCCTCTCCTCTAATTTCTGACAGACTCTCTCCAATACCTTAATGAGTCCAGAACAATATTCAAACTCAGCTTTATAGACTTTATGAAGCCAAATTAGTAATGTTCCTATTTTAAAAATCTGTATTTTCCAGATACTGGCTATTACAAATAAAGCTACTATGAACATAGTTGAGCAAATGTCCTTGTTGTATGGAGCATCTTTCTGGTATATTCCCAGGAGTGATATAGCTGGGTCTTGAGGTAGCACTATTCCCAATTTTCTGAGAAAGCACCAGATTGATTTCCAAAGTGGTGGCACAAGTTTGCACTCCCACCAGCAATGGAAGTGTTTCCCTTTCTCCACATCCTCACCAGCATGTGCTGTCACTTGAATTTTTGATCTTAGCCATTCTAGTAGGTGTAAGGTGGGATCTCAAGAGTCGTTTTGATTTGCATTTTCCTGATAACTAAGGACACTGAGGATTTCTTTAGGTGTTTCTTGGCCATTCGATGTCCCTCTCTTGAGAATTCCCCACATGTCCCTCAACCGAAGAATGGATAAAGAAACTGCAGGCTATCCAGATGAGACCTGATAGGCTGTGGCCATATGGTGGAGGAGGAGGTCCCCTTCTGTCAGAGGTCTAGGGGAGGGGAGTAGGGCAGAAGAGGGAGGGAGCAAGGATGGAAACAGGAGGATACAAACAAAGGGATAACATTCAAGGATGTAATCTGAATAAATTATAATAATTTTTTTTTTAAAAAAGAAAGAAACTGTGGTACATTTACACTATGGAGTACCACTCAGCTATTAAAAACAAGGAAATCTTGAAATCTGCAGGCAAATGGATGGCACTAGAAATGATCATCCTGAGCCCAAACCCAGAAAGACATGCATGGTATTTACTCACTTATAAGTGGATATTAACCCAATATAGATGTCCTCTGAGAGACTCCACCCAGCAGGGGATCAAGACAGACGCTGGGACTCGCTGCTGGACTCGGGGTGGAATGCTGAGAGTGATAAGGAAGAATGGGGTAATGGAAGGATCCAGAGGGTTCAAGAGCCCCACAAGGAGACCATCAAGGCTGTTGGATCTGGACCCAGGGGTCCTGCACAAACTGTTGCATCAACCAAGGACAATGCATGCAGAGGTATACCCCATGTTCAGGTATACCAACAGACAACTCATTCTCCACAGTTGTGGTGTGAGGAGAGTGGGGACTACCTCCAACATGGTACCCCTGATTTGATCACTTCCCTTTGGTGGGGAGGCCCAGGAGAGCACACAGAGGAAGGAGAAGCAGGCTATCTTGATGAGACCTGACAGGCTGAGGTCACATGGTGCGAGAGGAGGTCCCCTTCTGTCAGAGGTCTAGGGGAGGAGAATAGGGTGAAAGAGGGAGGGAAGGTGGGAATGGGAAGATACAAGCTAGGGGATAACAATTGGGATGTAATCTGAATAACTTATAAATATTTTAAACTGTATTTTAATTTTAAGGCGGAACATACACATTTTATTTTTATATATTCTTTTCTACATTTCAAGAAGAAAATCAGAAACGTGTGTCTTCTAACATTTTGACATGGAAATAGTCTTATTCGGAGGGCTCTTAGTTCTGTGTTCACTGTAATATGATTTTGCTGCTGCTAATTAACCTTGGCCTTGTGATGTGGTTGCTGGAGCTGCCCAACCATTATTAACCAATGACCCTGAGTCAGTACTTACCCTAGCGAAAATGCTTCTTAAGACATCAGAGTCGCCTGAAGTCTACCCTGGGGCATAAAATTCAAGTCATTTTTCCCTTTCACAAAGTATGGAAACATACACCTCATTGAAATCCAGGTAGGATTTGTCAGCTGTAGGTTTCCTGGGAGCTTCTTGGTCCCACAGTGCTAACTCTTTCGGAAGACCTTCTCTGGGAATTATCGTAGGAGCAATTGATTTTGATTTTTCCCAAATTTAAAGGGAAAGGTGTGTCTTTTTACAAGTCTTATCCATTAAGCATGGTGTTAGCAGGCTGAGGACAGCTCAGAGACAGAGCATTTACTGAATGGGGCAAGCCACAAACTCAATCCTCAGCAACAAAATAGCAATGGTGGTAGTCTCGGTTGTCAGTTTTCTCTGTCAAGGGGTAAGACATCTCTATTCTTTTAGTTCATATCATAAGTGGGTGTCGCACTTTGTCAAACACTCTCTCAGCATGGCAAGTATGATTGTGTGGTTTTTCTCATCCAGTTAATATGGTGGATGGCTCTGACTTGTCTTTTAAAGGGGAATTAGCTCTCACCCATGAAAAAGAAAGTATGTCCTTTAGGACATTTACTTTATGTGAATGAGTGTCTTTCCTGCATGCGCACATGTGCACCACATGCACACTTGGAGCCCTTGGAGGTAAGAAGAGGGTGTCCCCTAGAACTGAAGTTACATATTTGTAAGCCACCACATAGGGTGGGAACAGAAGCCAGGTCATCTGCAAGAAGGGCAAAGGATCTTAAGCACTGAGTCATCTCACGCCCCAAGTCCTTTTTCATATTGCTGAACTCTGTTTGCTAGTGCACACGCAGGAGACTTGTGCCTCTGTTCACAAAGGCTGCATGGGTCTGTGGTTCTCTTGTTTCCTGGTTTCTTTGGGTTTTGTAACCAGTGGAGTACTCACTGCATAAAATGAACTACAAAATGTTCTCACGTCGTCTAGTCTCTGACAAAGATGGGAGAGACTTTGTTTTCACCTTCAGACATTCTCCCGGTATCAGATCTTCCCTTTAGTATCTAGGTTAACCATGCTTTTCTCAATGAACTTAACAGGAAAAACAATTAAACTTCACATGTACATCTGAAGAGCTACAGGCACTACACTCATGTTAGTCATGGCACTATTTACAATAGACAATGTATAGGCTCCTCTGTGCCTATTGGTGAATAAATGGATAAAAAAAAGTTACACCCCATCACCACCACACACATACACACACACACACACACACACACACACACACACACACACACACACACACAGAGGAATGTTATTCAGCCATTTAAAAAAATGACATTGCAGAAAAATATACTGAACTAGGGATCATTACGTTTAACAAAATAAGCCGGACTCAGAAAGATAAAGACCCCATGTTTCCTTTTTCTTTTCTTTTTCTTTTTTCTTTTTGAGCAAATTAAAAAAAAATATGTTATTAATTTATTCATATTACACCTAAATTGTTATTCCATCCCTTGCATCCTCCCATTCCTCCCTCCCTTCCATTTTCCCCTTACTCCCCTCCCCTATGACAAGTTTTTTTTTTTAATTTAGGAAATGTTTGATTCTTTGTCACTTCTTTTTTCTTATTAATTTATTCATATTACATCTCAATTGTTATCCCTTCCCTTGTATCCTTCCATTCCTCTCTCCCTCCCATTTTCTCCTTATTCCCCTCCCCTATGTCTGTGACTGAGGGGGACCTCCTCCCCCTGTATATGCTCATAGGGTATTGAGTCTTTTCTTGGTAGCCTGCTATCCTTCCTCTGAGTGCCACCAGGCCTCCCCATTAAGAAGATGTGGTCAGAAATGGGGCACCAGAGTTTGTATGAAAGTCAGTCCTCACTCTCCACTCAATGGTGGAGAATGTCCTGTCCATTGGCTAGGACTGGGTAGGGGTTCAAAGTTTACTGCCTATATTTTCCTTGGCTGGTGCCATAGTTTGAGCAGGACCCCAGGACCCAGATCCACCCGTCATAATGTTCTTCTTGTAGGTTTCCAGGACCCCCATATTTTCTTTTATACAGAATTTAGATTTTAAAAAAAGATATTAAAGTTAAATAGTAGCTATTTCAGGAGAGAAAAAGGACCAACAGGAAAGAGAGGGCGAACAAAAGAAAGTAATAGAATGTGGATATGTACAGTGTATATGTGCATGGGAGTATTGTAATGAAACCCACTATTTTGCATACTTAATAAATAGTAATAATAATGAAGAAAAAGGCATATTTTCCCAATTTTTGAAAATTTTATCAATGATCACAGCAGGTGAGACTTTATCAGCTGGTCCCTGACTCAAGAAACAAGCTCCCGCCAAGGAGAGCTGGGCACCAGGAGCCAATGTCACAATTCATGATTCCCCAGAGACTCCTCATGACCCAATCACCTCTAAAGAAGCTCACCCCTTTGATAATGACATGGATTTTATCAGTACAACCCAATTTTCCTCCTCGTGGCTTTTTGATTTTTCTTTGCTTTGCCCTTGATGCTTCATTTCCAAACAAAATTATATGACTAAAATTTAAAAATACTTCCTAATTAACATAGAGTTCAAGTCTAAGTTATGTGGAGTGGATGTACACCGCGCCAACTGCTGTTATGATTACTCCTGCATCCAATCAGCGACCAAGCCATTCCACTTTTCCCTTAATTACCATCCAAGGACTTGGACTAGGCAAGAGTGGTACCTAGATAAAACCCTGTGTGATTCCCAAGGCGAAGTCCTAAGAAGCCCATTAGCTGCTATTTTGGTCTCTTGAAATATGGATGAGGACCAAGTCTCCCGGCTAGGAGATCAAATGTCCTGAAAATAGCATGTGGAGGAAGCCTTAGATAGGCACGTGATGAGGAGAGGGTGAGATGGGGAGAGGAAGATGAGGAGATAGAGAAGGGGTGAGTGGGGGCAGAGAGAAACAGAAGAGAGAAAGGATGGGGGGGCCTGGGGGTGAGGAGGAGAAGGAGGAGGAAAGGAGGAAGGGAGGGACAGAGACAGAGAGAGACGGTAAGGCCTAACCCTACTAGTTCAGGAATCTCAAACACTAGAGAGGTATCAAACACTGGAGAGAAAAAAGCCATGTGATGTGGGACATGCAGCTGAGCCAAGGCTTGCATTAACTTGCACTGACTTCGGCTACTACATTTTGTGATTCTTTTGCTGTGGTTACTGTTTGTAGAAATATGTAACTAAAACGCATACTTAAAACCCAATCATTCTGCCCCACATAAAATAAGATTAAAATAAACAAGTGTTTTTTATTCCAGTCATACCCCTAAAGCTATTATTTATTTCATCTACTATTGCTATTTTTCATGGTCTTTATTTTGTTGATTTTATTGCCATTTTAATTTTATTCCATTATTTCATGTTATAAGCTATAATCGTATTGTTAGTAACAATAACCAGAAGACAATTTTTCTTTGTAGAAACCACTCAATTGTCTACTGAAATATGTGGTTTTAAAAAAAATCTTTTGAAAATAAGGATAATATCTTGATTATTTTTCCCTATACTAATTAGTACACAGAACTTATTCAATAAAGGTTGAAAATGGATTGGTAAGTGATGGGAAATGAACATTTGGTGAAAAATTCAATCCAACAATTTTTATGGAATCCACCACAGACCCGTTAAAAAATTTAAAATACAAGAAGACTTTTGTTTGACATCTATTGTTTGTCTATTTAAATTTTAAGCTTTTATTCTAATTCAATATTATCCATTCTAGTCCATCATTCTCCATAATACATATTATAATTAACTAACAATTCAAAAATGAAAACAAAATAACTTGACATGTTAAATGCATTTTTGAAGACCCAATAGGAAATAATTAGAAATAAATGTAATAGTTTTTAATACAGCTTTTGAAAAAATATTAAAACGCTTTCTAAAAGCCTGCTTATACTGTGTACTATTCATTTTGCAAGTACTCATATTTTTTTCTTAGCTTAAGAGAGCAGCATTGTGGATGCAGTGAGCACGTCCTGACGTGCTGATTTGTGTATGCACCACTGATAATTTCTCACTGTGCACTCAGTTATCTCTGGCTTCAAAGGACAGCTCAGTGTAACTGCCTGGGAAACAATAAACCTGTCCCTAACACAGGTGCTTACGCCACCAGCTCCCAATGTGCCTTGCATTTCGTAAAAGGAAGTGCATTTTAACTTGACATCTTATTACTTTAGATAAGGAACACTAAATGTATTATGAAAAGCTATCAGGAAACATTATTTTATGTTGACTTAATATATTTACATGAGTGCATACATACACAAATATATATGATTTACATCAAGTTACACCACTTGGAGTGATAATACTTTCCCAACAGCCATAGACTATTTAACAAAAACTCGAGTGCCAGCTGTGGGAAACCTCCCTTCAAGTTGTTGGTCATGGACGTCCAAGCAACTCCAAAAACAGTACAAGCCATTGCTGTTGCTATTGTTTTCCCAGAAACTGGAGAGAAGACCCTATTGCTTAAGATACCACACACTTTGGACACAGAACTTGGAGGAAGAGAGCTGGAACAGAGCTGGAATCTTCCTACCTAAGGGCTAGCTCTTACAGAATCCAAAGGTGCTATGCAAGCTGCCAGTGGATAAAAGCAACCATTAGTCCTCCCCAGCTGTGAAACCTATGAGCCACACCCATGGGGTAGACATCCCCATGAGTGGATATGCCCAAGGGTGCAATAGTGCCACTTATATCTTGAAGGTAACCTAAGTGGTAATTAAGGCCCACTCAATAGGGGCGAATTCTTGCCAACTATTTTTTTTTTTTTTTTTTTTTGAAGAGTAACCTCACTCGGCTTAGTCTTTATTTATTTATTTTTTCATTTCTTTTCTTTTTTTTTAATTTATTCTTGTTACATCTCAATGTTTATCCCATCCCTTGTATCCTCCCATTCCTCCCCCCCCCCCCCCATTTTCCCATTATTCCCTTCCCCTATGACTGTTCCTGAGGGGGATTACCTCCCCCTGTATATTCTCATAGGGTATCAAGTCTCTTCTTGGCAACCTGCTGTCCTTCCTCTGAGTGCCACCAGGTCTCCCTCTCCAGGGGACATGGTCAAATGTGAGGCACCAGATGGCTGGTGAGGCCACAGACCCTAGAGAAGAGCCCACTACTGCCATTTTCTAAACCTTACTCTTATACCCATAGACAAATATAGTTCTCATCTCTCATCAAAGAAGCTTCTTTTTGCAACACAGGGAACTGTCACAGAGATCAACAATTGGTCAAAAAGAAAGAATGAGCCGTGCATAGTGGTGCAGGCCTGTGGGTAGCCTGCAAGCTCAGCCACCGACGCAGAGACAGGATCTCAGAGCACGCTGTCATGCAAGACTAGACCTATCAGCAAACTCTGGGTTTTACTGAAAGCCCTGAGCTCAGTGAGTGAGAAGGAAGAGCAATTCTGGGAAGATAAGAATATTAATCTCATCTGTGCCTCCACATCCACAAGAACAGGCACACGTGTACACATCCACCATATAAACACGAAGAGAAAATAAAGCAAAAGTAAAACAGTACTAATAATTAATAAAAAATTTACTTTAGCCTTGATGTAGTTACAGTATACTTCGAAAAGACAAAGTAATTTACAAGTTTATGAGCCAGACAATATACAATGAATAAGACTTAAAATAAATTAAGCATTTTCAAAACTTGTAAGGTTTTCAAAATGAAACTGCCCATGAAACATGATCTCAATAAAGTAATTGAAAGAAAAGGACAAGAAAGCAAGTTCAGCCTGCATTCGGACCCATCCGTGAGCGGATTCTGGCTCAGCAAATGAGAAGCTAATGAAGGTGGGTGGTCTGCTGTTGCTGAGCTATACCCCTCCCACTCTCCCTCCTGCAGGACTTCTGAGCTGCAGACAGCATGGACTGCCAGAGAGCACTGTGGTCAAGAGGCCTGGGAAAGGTCTGATGCTTCTCCTTCTCTTCCCCAGAAGGCTCACTGGCTATCACAGCTCTCCAGTAAACAGGAGGATTTGCACTGTATCTACAGCTCATCAGTTGATAGATCCACTAACACAATGCCCGTGTTTCTCTAACCCAAAGGGTCACAGTGACGGTCTTAGACAATGTTAAAAAAGGGTTCCTGGGGTTCAAAACAGCAGTGTCTGTGCTTCTGTATAACAACATCTTATGCAGGAATCACCAAGTAACACCAAGGAGGTAAGACAAATCATTCTAAAATTTCTTTGAATATAAAAAATATCTAAGTTCTTTCTCTGGATACTAAAGTTTAAAAAAAATTAAAAGGATGGGAACAGTCAATCTGAGCTATGCAGCCATGACTTATAAAAAAAAGAAAAGAAAGAAGGAATGAATGAATAAATAAACAAACAAACAAACAAACAAATTCGGTGTTTTCCTGTTGCTAAAAGCCCATGGCCCATGTGCACCAAGGCCTCACTCCCTATAACAACTGACCAGGGAAGAATGACTGTTCTACTTCAATGCCCTACAGTGAGTGAAAGAGCAGAACCTGTGGGAACCTGCCAACAAAACACTCCAGAGAGGTGCAAAATCTGATGTATAAAGGAAAGAAAGTCTTATCAAAGAAAACTCTCTTTTCTTTTCTTTGGTAAACCTTGCAGCTTAATCTAAAGCAGCAACCAAATGAGGATGCAGTGCCACAGAGAGGACTGTGGTTCATGAAGTGCTGGCTTCCTTCAAGGTCACTTGTGCGGCATGCGGCAGGGATGGCCGCTGCAGTGCTGTGCTTTCCGGCTCAGCACTGGAGAACTGCCTAGGGTCCTTACTTAATGAGCTTACTAGCTGAGCTTCATCTTAATACAAACAGGTGAGATCTGAAAAAAGAAAGTTTTTCAAATCTCAGCTCAGTGAGAGTCTTTCATAGCTACAAAAATGCATGTATTTTAAAGGAGTGGATACTGCATTGAAATAAACATGGCATCAGAAAGTTCCGGAACTATTAGCACAGCAGCAGCTCCTCTAGCTTATTCACCTGCTTATTATCTATGTGAAGTCGCTCACCTTTTAGCTGCCCCTTTCTGTTGCTGTTCTCCCTTTCTCACTAAGGACATAGCTTACTTGCTGGCTCTCAAAGTCCTAAACCAAAAAACTATGAAGAGAGATTAAAGCTAACCAACCAGAAAATACAGATTTAAAACACACACACACACACACACACACACACACACACACACACACACACACACAATTTTTTTTCCTGAGACAGGGTTTCCACTGTGTAGCCTTGGATGTCCTGGAATTCACTTTATAGACCCCAGCTGGCCTCGAACTCATGGAGATCCACCTGCCTCTGCCTTCCAAGTGCTAGGACTAAAGGCATGTGCCACGAGGTACAGCTGCACACATACATTTTAATATCAGGGTATATTTACACCCCAGAATTGAAAAAGAAAGGACAACTGAGTCTTCCTTGTGTCTCTATAATAAAAACATACTATTTTATTACTTTACTACTGAGCAATACAAGTTTAATTTGCTGTCCTATGAATGGTTTTTAGTTAATAAATCTTCTCTGGCTTTCCAGCATAAGATATAAACTTGATGGGGCTAGCAAGATGGTTCCACAAGTAAAAGAGCTCACTATCAAGCCTGGCAACCTGTGTTTGATCTCACAGAGTGGAAAGAGATCACCAAGGCTAGCAAACTGTCCTCTGCCCGCCACTTGCATGCCATGTAATGTGCGCACACACGCACACATACAAACACACCAACAATGAATGAATGAACAAATGAATGAATGAATGAATGAATGAAATTATTTTTAAATATTTCTCACAAGACTCTGCATATATTCACTGAACTCTCAGGAAAGACCTAAGTCTCCACACTAACTTAGCATTCTGCTCTGAGAAGATTATTATAATCAGAGGCCCTCAAAAGTGTCACCAAAAGTGTTTTTCTGAGACACTCCTGATAATGCTTATAAGACAAGGATTATGTGGCCACACAACCAGTGACAGATGCAGCCCAGGCTAGCAGGGTGTACTTGTGTAGTCTATGGCACCCCAGGTGTTTAGGATGAGAGAGGAATTCTGGTCCTCTTTTAAAGCATACATTCATAAAAAATTCAAGTTAAATTGTTGAAAAAATTTTTATCATTTAAAGTTGCCATAAAATTCTACATCACGTCATTCAATAGAGTTAGAAGATCCCAGTACAGAAGTGAGGGAAGACTAATGCAAGCAAAGGGGGTGTGCTTGTAGCTCTCCTGAGAAGTCTATACTTCCTACAAGTGCTTTATTCCTGAGGCGTCCTTGCGCACAACGACACACGCTCACTAGGCGCTCAAAAGTACCTGTGGAGGGAAAACTAAAGTGAAGCAAACTCCAGGTACTAACACTAAGTTGGTGGAGTGTCATGGAGTATGCTGAAGTAAGAGCTTATACGTATACAGCTAGTCATATACACAACAACATTGTAGCGCCAAGAAGAATTTCAATGAAACATTGCTACTTAGTTACCTTTCTAAGTAGACATAAATGTAAAAGGATACTAATGAGTCAGTAGTGTTTATTAAGACAGTTACAGATAAAAAAAATCTAAATTTCCTAAATATAATAAAGAGTATAGTATAAAACCTCCAAAAGACAATCTATGCTAAATAATTTTCTTAATAACTCAACGAAACTGAACATATTTAGCCTCATGATTTTACATGGATGTCAGATCCAGAGTCAAATCTTCCTTTAATCTCTTTTGCCTGAATGTATCCAGGCACAAAAAAAAGCCCCAGCCTAACCTCTCTCCGTCCTCCCAGCAAGCTCTTTCTATCTTGCCCTCATGATATTTTCCAACTGTCTGCCTTAAACAAAGAGTCCTTGCTGGCACAGGTTTGTTGCTAGCCAGTATTTTGCTCTCTCTTTCTGCAGCTAAGACAGAACAACCATCTGCTTCACACAGCTTTTTATTCCTATGATAGCTTTCTGCTCTTTCCTCTTCCAACTCAGAGACAGAACGCAGGAGAGAAAACAAAGCACCGTGGGTCCACAGGATGCTGCAGAACACCCAGGAGAGTTTCCTCCCAATCAGGAAAATGCTTCCTTAGCAACCAGGTATCTAAGGCCAATTAACCTCCCTTCTCCATCAATATTCAATTTACATGGAAGCCCTTTTTTGGTTGAGCCCCTCAGTTTTACAATGAGCTTTCTGGCAGAGGAAAGGGTGCTTCTGTCTTAAAGGGGCTAGAGCCTTTCTCCTGAATGCTTTCAAGTACAATACGAACTTAAAAATGTGTTCAGTGCTTCCCTAATGTGATGTAAGAGACTGGAAACAGAAATTAAGGGTCACCATCAACATAAACCTAACGTGAGACTGGAGCATCTATTTTAGAGCAGTCAGCACTTGGGTACCAGGGAGAGTCATGCAGAGAGGATGCCCTGTAGCTGTGCTGCTTGGTGCTCTCCCAGCCTGATTTATGTTCTTTCCACACAGCCAACAAAGCCCAGGTTACCACTGAGTAACTGTGACCTCAGCAGAATTCCAGAGAAAAGATGAATGGAAGAGAGGAGCAAAGGCAGCTATGGGACCAAGGAATTTCCTTCTGGCCAAGAAGTTCCAGAAATAAACCAGCAAGGAAGTGACATTTCAAAGACATAAACTCTTTCAGACTAGTAAAAATTTCACCAACTTACAAAAAGCTAGTAAGGTAGTTTTATATACAGATGCCAATGAAGAGTCTCTCCCACCCTGCTTTCAAGTGAGAAACAGAGGTTGTATTTTCTAATTTAATAATTAAATGATTACATCACATTTCAGTTAAGATAAAAATATATACAGAAAAACTATACAAAGGGCACCAGGCACAGTGGCAACAGACCTTTAACCTCTGACAATGAGAAGGCTTTGTAATAATCTTACGGTTTCTTTAAATTCTATATATAATATATTGAAATGTGTCATGGGTACTAAACTTTCAATTTGCATTATAGCATTAACAAGAAAAGGAACTATTATCTCACGGCAATTCCTGCTTCAGTTGTGATGCGAGATTTCAGGACCAGCTTGTCACTTGACAGTTGCAGGGCTGTAGAGTCCACTAGGAAAGCTGCCCTAGGGTCGCACTATGAGAACTGAACAAGTGTTAATCCTTGGCTCCCATAATCCCACCTGCATGACAGGCGAGTAACTATGTTCTCCAGCTGAGTGTCTCACGATGGGAGAGATGGGTAAAGAAACCAAAAGCAATGAATCACTCGCAATGGCACATGAACTATTTCCGTGGCAGAATGACACAAAGACCCAGGTTCCCGTCTGGGTCCTCTGGAGATTTGGGTTCCTGTTTTTTTCAGAGAAGGGGTTTGAAGTTTTAGAAGACTCACTAATCTCTTCAAAGTAACATGATGAAAATGAGTAAAAGTAGAGAGTTAAAAGCAAATATACCCAACTCCCAAGATTTGGTGCTTTCAACCATGCTACACCAACCTGTCACACAAATCCCTTGGCAATACCATCACACTCTCCTTCCCCTGACATTAGCAATCACTAAGGGCCAAAGGTCATAGTCTTCAAACTGACACAGGAGCCATCAGTAAGTTCTGAAATCAATTGGGTGGCCTTGGCTAGTATTAAAATAATCATAGAGTAGAAGAGATGAACAGGATAGCTCAGGAGTAAGATCCGCTTCACAGACCTTGGTTTTGGAGAGGTTTGTGTGTAGTCCTGGGTCCTGATGTAAAATGGGTTCTTTCTACTGAGATTTTATTACAGAAAAGCATGGAAGCCACTGATCTTGGAAGATGCTCTTGTACAGACCCAGGATAGGGGGAAATGTATCAAGGGCCAGGGAGCCACTTAGGACTCAGCCCCCTCCTCTTAAGTAAGCAGGAAATACAAGGAAGGAAGTTGCTTCTCAGCCAAGGCTGGAGGAGGGTTACCTGGAATCGGCATAGGAGGAGGCTGCTGATTGTATAATTACATACCTCCTTCACAGCAGCCCCAGTCCATCAAGAACATAGTACGGTTTATTTTTTACAGCACTAATTATGTAATTATCCATAACATTAAATCAGTTCCACCTGATTTGATCTATCACAGATTTCCTGGAACATTCATTTGTTTATTGCTTTTTAAAAGAACACGAAACTACCAGTCATATGTAAAACTCCAGTGTGGAAGCTGAAGAAAGTTCTCCTAAAGAACATGGTTTGGGTCCTGATACATAGTGAGCAAAACTTTGTCTTAATATACCTTGCCATGTCTACAAACAACAGATTCCAGAAATACATTCTCTGTATTATTTATTATTTCACAAAATGCCTGGCATAGAGCAATAATGCTGCATGGGGATATTGTCATAAAGAGATGTACCATAACTTAAAACTTCATTTTTTAAAAAAACATTCTTTCCAGTATAAAATTCATTCAGGATTATTTCCTGAGAAAGTACTATGAAATAAGCTATGCATCCTGAGCTGACGGAACAGGTTGTTGTTGAATAAGGGAGCTAAAAGCTAAACATACAGGTTCCACTCCACTGCTTCCCTCATCTCTGAGCAAAGTCATAACCCCCAGGTGCTGGACGACAGTGGCGATAGCCGCATGCCATCCAGAAGACTGACCAGATACCTCCTGAAAAGCAAGAAGCTAAGAAGAATGAGCAGACAGGACCAGGGCCAAGAGAAAGCATGTGCATTACAGACCTGTCTCCTTCTCCATCCACGTAGTCAGATGGCCACTTGTTTCTTCAGTAACTCCTGAATCCTGTCGACAGCCGCATGCCATTTACCCAGCACCAGCCACATGCCATCCACCCAGCACCAGCCATGTGCCATCCACCCAGCACCAGCCACATGCCATCCACCCAGCACCAGCCCTGTGCCATCCACCCAGCACCAGCCACGTGCCACCCACCCAGCACCAGCCCTGTGCCATCCACCCAGCACCAGCGTGCCACCACCCTGTAGCCCACACCTGTGCCATCCACCCAGCACCAGCCCACCATCCACCCAGCCCAGCCCGCACCCCACACCAGTGCCACCCCCCAGCCCCCCTGTGCCATCCACCCAGCACCAGCCCTGTGCCATCCACCCAGCACCAGCCACGTGCCACCCACCCAGCACCAGCCCTGTGCCATCCACCCAGCACCAGCCCTGTGCCATCCACCCAGCACCAGCCACGTGCCACCCACCCAGCACCAGCCATGTGCCATCCACCCAGCACCAGCCATGTGCCATCCACCCAGCACCAGCCACATGCCATCCACCCAGCACCAGCCCTGTGCCATCCACCCAGCACCAGCCACGTGCCACCCACCCAGCACCAGCCATGTGCCATCCACCCAGCACCAGCCCTGTGCCATCCACCCAGCACCAGCCATGTGCCATCCACCCAGCACCAGCCATGTGCCATCCACCCAGCACCAGCCATGTGCCATCCACCCAGCACCAGCCACGTGCCAACCCAGCACCAGCCATGTGCCATCCACCCAGCACCAGCCATGTGCCATCCACCCAGCACCAGCCACGTGCCATCCACCCAGCACCAGCCACGTGCCATCCACCCAGCACCAGCCATGTGCCATCCACCCAGCACCAGCCATGTGCCATCCACCCAGCACCAGCCATGTGCCACCCACCCAGCACCAGCCATGTGCCACCCACCCAGCACCAGCCACGTGCCATCCACCCAGCACCAGGCATGTGCCATCTACCCAGCACCAGCCATGTACCATCCACCCAGCACCAGCCATGTGCCATCCACCCAGCACCAGCCATGTACCATCCACCCAGCACCAGCCATATGCCATATACCCAGCACCAGGCACGTGTCATATACCCAGCACCAGGCACGTGCCATCCACCCAGCATATTTCAAACCGCTCCTGACCTCCTTCATTCTTTCCCACCACTCTCATCTCTGCTTAACTGCAATCCATTTGTACCATCTCTGATATGTAAATCTCAGTTCTCCTCAATGGTTTGCTCCTCTGAATCTCACTGTGTCCTTTTATAGGAATCCAGACTCAGTAATCTAGCAAATACAGTACCCACTTGGCTAAGATGCTCTTACAGCAGCCTACTACACCTCAGTAAAAGAAATTCACACTAATCCTTCTAAAGCCTCTGAATGCTTCTTAAACCAACAGAAGGTCAAACTCAATGTCTTTGTGCCCCACATACATGCACCATTGGTTTCCCTAGTTCCAAGTCCCTCTTGCCAACCATGGCCACCATCTGTACACACACCTCTGATAGCCATACCAAGAGTCCAAGAAGAAAGAGTATAATTTGGAGAAACACTTTTGGAAGTTGATATTTTTCTTCAAGCCTGCCTAAGGTGTTAAGTTCAAGGCCAGCCTGGTCTACAGAGTGAGGCCATCCTGGTCTACAAAGCAAGGACAGCCTGGTCTACAAAATGAGGCCAGGCAGCTAAGGCTTCACAGAGAAACCCTGTCTCAGGGAAAAAAACAAACAACACCAAACAACAACAACAAAAAGAGTGACCAAGGTGTGCAACAGGCTATGACCTAAGGGTTACTAAGGCGGCTAGGACGAGATAATTGTTACACACGACAAAACAGACAAAAGGACAGGTAAATTTATCCACTGCCAGAGTCATGTTGCCGGAGTCTAATCTTATGTTTCTGAGTCATACTGCTGTCTGGGGCTGCTAGTAATTCAGCTGCATTTACGGAATTGCCCACAATCCCCCGTTACTACCTCTGTCGTATATGTGAATCTTGATTCTGCTTCTCATTGTCAGGCACATGCATTCCCCCTCTAGATTACCCGGGTTTTCATGGGTTCGTCCTCAATACATCATAAAGACCATGACTTAAGGAAGATGCTACAGCTTTGTCATAGCATAATTCAATGGCCTTTTAGAAAGGTGAATAAAAAGAATTTATCTCTCCCAGTGTTTTGCAGACAAGAAGAGTTAATTATACAAAGAAAGGTTTTGTCAGTGTCTTAGTTAGGGTTTCTACCGCTGTAAGAAAATATCATGACCAGGGCTGGAGAGATGGCTCAGAGGTTAAGACTGCTCTTCCAGAGGTCCTGAATTCAATTCCCAGAAACCACATGGTGCCTCATAACCATTGATGATGTGATCTAATGCCCCATCCTGGCATGCAGGCAGAGCACTGTGTGTAAAATAAATAAATAAATATCAAAAAACAAAAACAAACAAACAAACAAAAAAAACCATCATGACCGAAAAGCAAGTTGGGGAGGAAAGGGTTTCTTTGGCTTACACTTCTACATTGCTGTTCACTGCTAAAGAAAGTCAGGACAGGAACTCAATGGGGCAGGATCCTCCAGGCTGGAGCTGATGCAGAGACCGTGGAGGGGTGCTGCTTACTGACTTGCTCTACCTGGTTTGCTTGTGCCTGCTTTCTTATTAAGGCTAGGACCACCAGGCCAGGAATGGCACCACCCATCATGAGCTGAGCCCTGCTACATGGATCATTAATTGAGATAATGCCTTACAGCTGGATCTCAAAGAGGCACTTCCTCAAAAGAGGCTCCTTCCTCTCTGACGACTCTAGCTTGTGTCAAGTTGACACAAACCCATCCAGTGCGGTCAATACAGCCAAATGTTATAATAGGTCAAAAAAGATGAACACTGGACTTGGTAAGTCCAAGATTACTAGTAGCAAGGGAGACTGCTTCCATTTCTTGGTTTTCATGTAAAGTAAAAGAAAGAGTTGAAGTTGGGGTTAATGGCAAACATAGGAAGGGTGTTATAGATTACTTACAAAATCTGGTAGTGATGCAACAAGGCAAGCTTGTAGAAGAGGGCTCGCACTAGAAATGAGGTTATGGCAGAAAGGCTCAGGGCTAGGACTCAGGCTTGGGTGCTGTGGCTGTAGCTAAAAGGGCCCAGATCATGGAAAATGCATTACCTTCCTTGCCATGTGACAAGAACACCTGAAAGAAACTGCCTATGGGAGGATGCTTTCACTCCGGCTCACAGTTCTACAGTGTGTCAGTGGAGCACAGTGGGGAAGGTGTGGTCCTCAGGGCCACAGGGACACACAGCAGAGGTTCCTCACACTGTGGCAGAGTAGAAGGCAGAAAAAAGGGGCTGGAGTCAGTGTAGCTAACCATGAAAAGCCTACGCTTACCATCTGTAGGTACGGTAACCTTCAAAATGGCACCTTCAAACACTCAAAACCTGAGTCCATGGGCTCCACACCCAACACAGCATGAAGAATAAAAGGTGAGGGATGCCGGGGGACAATGAGATAGAATACACAAAGCGTGGTGGGGGACATCAACTTAGTTGAAAATAAGGACTTTGTGAGCAAAGAGAAGATTTCTGAATTTGAGATAAGGCTATTTTAGTAGGTTAACTCTGCACTGAGGTATATCAGAACACAATATAAACACACTTCAAGTAGGGCAGACAAGAAGCGTTCCATAAGTAGGTACTGGGGACATGCACTGAGAAGAGTCTGTAACCATTTTAACTCTCATCCAAAGCACACACCATCACCTTCCGATTACCACTATGTGGCTTTCCCCCTCAGAACACCAGCTGTCACCTTCTGACCCACTTGTCACAAGCACATTTCCGGTCATCTGAGAGTTCTTCAACACTGCTACCAGCCTGACACCCCCTTCCCTTCTCTCTGCAGGCAAATGTCTGGAGTCTGGGTTGGGTCCGCAGGACTAAATGCACCACTCCTCAACACTGACTTCAAACACCTAATGCTTTATTTAGCAAACCATGCCTTTAAGGAAATGCTGCAGGGGCCAGGAACATTCTTGAATACCCTTCTTACCATTTATGCAATCCAAAATAATACTCTACAGAATATTTTTAAATTAATGTTTTCAATTTAACTAAGGACAAAAATTAATTTCAAGTACAATGAATGAAATCTTAAATGTAAGTATTTTAGATTCATATACACTTTCTTGTAAGATGAAATCTCATTGCAATACATTCTAAGCAATGCATCTTTCTCCCCAGTTGACACTTCTGCTGGCTTAAAAAAAAATAAATCAAAGAGGAGGAAATACTAAGCCGTGGTTTTACTTTTGTTTGCTTTAGGTTTGCTAATAAAATCAAGATATCCTCCTCAGAAATTCTCCATGAAAGGCTCAAAAATTTTGAACCGTGACACCCATTAAGTGTCCTTTCAAAAGATATAGCACAAGAAGCACATCAAACTCACTAAATAGACAGACTGTATTACTAGGGCAACTAAATCAAAACAGTGGACTGGTGCTCTCCCTTAGAAGCAACTGGCTCCTGCGTTAGACCTTCTGAGCTTAAGTACTGGACTACTCCGTGGGTTATTCGCTGCTGGGCACCAAGCTCATGGCCTGGTACACTGAGCTAAATCCCTTATCCCTTTCTCAAATTTTTGTGCACAAAAATGAGCTTAGTATTCTTTTATGTACACATGTACTGCCAGACATAACCAGCCCTCTCAACATTAGAATTATATATAAAAACCTTTCTGAGTGTTTCACTGCTTAGTTAAAGTACAGTGGCTATACCAGGTGTCTTTACAAAGGTTTTTTTTGTTTTGTTTTGTTTTTTGGTTTTTTTTTTGTTTTTTTTTTTTTTACTAGCTTGATAAATAGAAAGATAATTAGTTTTCTCTATGGATTTATTCAACATTCATCTTGATCTCGCTCAAAATATAAATTCTAAGTTTTGCCAAAGGGAACAGAATGCACAGAATTTTCAAGGTAAAAGTAGCCTTCAGAAGCTATTTAGGTTACGGAGTCTCACTAACTCAATATCTTATCTGGATTTTTCCAAGTGTACAACTCAGGTACCAAGGGCCTAGACATGAAAAAAATAAAAACCAAAAAAAAAAAAAAAAAAAAAAGGAAAAAGAAAAAATAGAAGGATGCTGACATTCCTCTGCCTCTGTCACACTGTCTGTTTCACAGCAGAGCACTAAGTGGCATTAAGACTGCTCAGCCAGGTTTCATTCAACAGATCAGAGAGTTTTGCTCCCACACCTGCACATGTGCTTTCTGATGAACTCTAGAAAGCATACACAATACTTCTGCCATACGCTAGCTAGAGAAACAGTCCGCTGCCACACATTACGTCTCCTGTAATAATTCCAATTGAATGCCCCAGTCAGGTTTTTAGAACGTTCTCTGCTTATCTTCTCTGAGCCGTCACACGGTGGCCTATGGTACACCTTAAGTGGATTGTTGGGGCTGGAGAGAGATGGCCAGTACCTAGCGGAGAGCACTTGCTGCTGTAGCAGAGGACCCAGCTTCCATCACCAGCATCCACACAGCCAGTCACAACTGTCTGTAACTCCCGCAACAGGGGCCCAGATAACCTCGTCTCACTTCCCCAGACACCAGGCACAGATGTGCTGCAAAGAATTACATGCAGACCACACACATAAAATAAAGACTTACCGTGTCTTTGACCCTTCGCAATATCTTAAGAAGAAACACAAAAGTAGGGCAGAAGTCAGCTGCATTGATAGTTATTTCCTTTGGAAACAGTCCATTCACCAAGTCTGGCATTGCCCACCTGTGCTCTCAGCACTTGGAGCAGAGCAGGACTACAGATTAAGGGACAGCCTGGGCTACACGGTCCCAGGCCAGACTGGGCTACAAAATGAGACCCTATCTCCAAAACACATAAATAAATTAGTAAAGAAACAAAGGAAGAACGTAAAAACCCATGCATCTAGAGGAACTAGGCATAGCACATGACTACAATGCTTGCTTCCATTTATTTATATCAATGGATGTTAAGCATAAAGTTTTCGATATTTCAAAGCTGCATCAATAACCGCATTTCCAAATACTAGCTTATTACTCATCGTTTATCTTTCTCTATACTCCAATCTAAAAGTAGCAGTTGCTTTACAGAGAAATTGTTAGCATTTACTGAGAACTGCGGCTCGTCATTCGTTCCATTATAAAAAAATTTAAAAAAAAAAAAAAAAAAAAAGGAAAATATCCTAACCTATGAGTCTACTTTGGACATACAAAATAGAGCTCATCCGAGAAGGCACTTAATGAGCCTGAGGGCAGGTGGCACGTCTGAAGCCAGCTTCCTCAGAGGCCCATCATTCTCTGAACGCGTTCTCGGCCACCAGGATCATCTCTCGTACAGATTCTCAGATTTCTGCTTCGGGGAATTTGTGATAGGTTGTTTTTGTTGAAGGCCTCACTCTCTAATATTCTACCTGTGCTGGTCTAAAGAACCGCAAGGCCCTAGGACAAAAATCTGGTTGGTTTTCTTCTTCTTTTTCCAGTAACATACTATTGCTACTGTTATGGCTCTGTCATTTTCATAGCTCAAAAAAAAAATGTGATCTGAAGGTGTAACCTGAGGTTTTAAGTAACAAGGATAGTAAATGAATAAATAAAATATGGCCAATGTCCATCTCCAGTCCTCTGCAAAAGAAATAGGATGTCAGTAATCAAACTTCAGGAAAACTCCAAATACAATAGCATAAAAGTTACTGATCAATTTTACTTTATGTAAATATCATGAGTATTTGAAATACAGTAATCAAAGGGCAAAACATAAGCTGTCTTTAGTTCATGAAAATGATTCAAAACTTACCGAAATAAAAAAATTAAGAGACAAAGTGCAGCCGGGCGGTAGTCGTGCACACCTTTAATCCCAGCACTCGGGAGGCAGAGGCAGGCGGATCGCTGTGAGTTCAAGGCCAGCCTGGTCTACAAAGTGAATCCAGGACAGTCAAGGCTACACAGAGAGACCCTGTCTTGGAAAACAAACAAAAAAACAAACAAAAAGTAGTGTTAACTGCAAAAGCCCAAGGAAAGCATTTCAGGTAATTCCCTTTTAAGTGGTCAGGGATAACTCCCTCCTGACTACTATCAACGTCAGTGCTCCAAGTTCAGCTCACTGCTTCCTCCTACTGAGCGGTTCAATATTAAATGTGATCGAAGTCCTATACCTGTTTCTCTGACCTCATATTTTCAGCCTTTTTTGAGCCAGCAAGTTGATTTAGAGTTCCACAGAATATTTTCAAAGTTTAGCAATTACTTTTCAGTAACACATATATATGAATTATGAACATTAGTAATGATCTTTGGGTTACCTTATGACCCAAAAGTTAATAATGAACTAAGTGTTAACAATTTCTTTCATCAAAAATAATTATTTAATTGGAATCTAGAGAGGGTGGGGACAAGCTAGGCAGGAAGAAGGATGCTTCTTTATGGAATTCTAGGTTAATTCAAACTGTAATTCTTTTTTTTTTTTTTTTTTTTTTTGAAGGAGCTTGAACACAGACGCTCTGCACGGTTCAACAATTCTTCCCCTAGAAGACATGGGTTATTACATGAAAATCTCAGTTCCAGGTGTGGGATGTCTTCCTTTGAGTTACTTACTGGTCCCCCAAACAACACAAGTCACTGTCATTGCTTTTGTAATGTGATTACATTGCCATTACTACAACTACATAGTGGGGCCTCATTGCTGAAGATACAGCACATTCTGTTGCTGGACATACAGAAATAAAGCCAGAACTAACATGAAAACTTCCCTGCTGGCTGGCTCTCACAGAGCAAGAGGTGCTGTGCAGGACACTGGGGGAAACAGGACATTGACAGCCTTGCACTGCATTGGACCCTGCATACTACAATACTGACCAGCAAGGCAAACGGTACCCACGGTGTAATTGTGGGATGGCTATTATGAGAGTAACCAATCACTTTCTGATTGGATTTGAGGCCTGCTCCACAAGAGGAAATGCATAGCTGGTACTTTAAGCCTGGCCAGAATCCAACAGCTAAGGAGGTCGCAGGCCCTAGCAAGGAACGTAGTGTTGCTTTGTCAAATAGATTTGTTGTAAAATTGTCTTCTAAATATTTGTGTTTATACCCATGGATGAGTGATGCTCCCAGCCCAGAGACGCCTCTTTCTTCAGGGGACAGTAGTTAGAGAGGACACTCAAAACTGGTCAAAGCACTAAGTACTTAGTGCAATGTACTAAGAAACTACCTGCCCTAAATGGGATATCTGTATCAACGCGCTCATTCCCAAGTCTCGGGGAATATCATGAAAGAGGGAGCAGAAAGAACGGAGAGCCAGGAGAAGGGAAGGAATGCTGTGAGATGCTGCTTTCTGGACACAGCTTGACTGCTTCACTCATGAACTCACCACAGCTATGGTTACCTGCACACAACCTGCACAAGCCAACAAGATCAGTCAACATTGATTGGACTCAGTGAGTAAGGGGAAAAAAGGACATGAAGGTATTAGAGGGATGGTTCAGGGTTCTCAGGGAGGTGGGAAAGGCAAGTGGAGTTAGATATGAATAAGATATATATTTATTTATTTCTATGAAATTCTCAATAATGTATAAAAATATTATAAAAATAAATGAGTAAAATGTTTAGGAAAGAAACCTTACCTAGTTGGAACATACACTTTATGTTCCCACTTCTACCTCAAACTATCACCTCATTTATCTAAATGAGGTTTGATAAGGGTTTTCAGTACGCCTGCATTCAACGAAGAAGACAGTTGTTAATTATTTTTTCACTATTGGCAGATGATCATCTCATTTTTACTATGAAAAGTCTTCAATCCGATATGAAAATTCATAAATTGATAATGGGAAGTATAAGCACCGATATTCATTTGTGAAAACAAATGTCACGCAAATCATGATATCCCAAGGGTCTGTTCTGATTACCGCAGCCACGCCCCTCCTTGGAGGACCACACGTCAGTGCAGGGGCTGGTGGAGGGCTGCTGGTAAGCACACGCGCTTACTTAGTCCACAACTTCAGAAATACGACAAGCGAATGGCAGCAGTGATTCTCTAAAGGCCTTGCCTACAATGACCAACTTCTAAGAATTCCTGCTTCCCAATACTAGCACAAATGATACTTCAAAGCATTCGATCTATTTTAGATATCATCTACTCCATTTTAACAATAATTTTAAATTACAGGCAGAAAATTACAGTTAAAAAGGTGGAAATCATGACTTTCGCAAAAGACTTCATTTTCCATTCTATTCATAGCAAGGGAGGGAGGGAGGGAGGGAAAGAGAGAGAGAAAGAGAGAGAGAGAGAGAGAGAGAGAGAGAGAGAGAGAGAGAGAGAGATGCCACAGTGCATAAACAAAAGATAGAGAACATCTTATAGGGCTCTGTTCTTCTCCCTCCAGGTACATTCTGAAGAGGGAACTCAAGTTGTTCGTTTTGGCCACAGGCACAATGACCTGCTGCTGAGTCATCTTGCCAGCTCCACTTTGATTTTTAAAGTGCACTATCGATAATGTCACAGGCAGACAAACCTAAAACTAAGTATTTTTCTACAATCAAGACTGGTGGTCCATGATAGAACAGAAAAATAAACTGGTTTCATATATTATACAAAGCAGATCTTTAAAAAAACTCAGCTATTAGCACAGGTATCTTTTTGTACATATTAAAATAGAAAATTGAATATAAGGCAAGAGAGGTGTTCACAGCTGTAATCCCAGCACTTGGGAAGCTAAGGAGGCCAGGCTAGAACTCACAGCGAGCTGAAAGCCACCTGGAACTACAGAGTCAGACCCAGCCTAGAAACAAAGTGTGATTCACGCATAAACTATTTGTTGCCCATTAAGTTCTGAATGAAACTTAGAAGTCCTAGCTCGGGCTTTTCTACACAATTCAAAATCCTTCCTGAACTGTTTGAAGCAAGGAATTGAAAACTGATCATCTAAGGAACACTTGAGTTTCAGGAAATGTTTTCTCCAACCATGTGCACTTTAGTCCACATCTCTGCCATCTTTTGAAAATAAAAAGCTGGAGTGGTGTGCCGTCTACCCTCTTCACCTGCACACGGTTCTCAACACTTCTGGTGAGCTGGTTTCAGTAAGTCACTGGGCGGGCAGCTGCTGTAATCTCTGGGCAGTTCAGTGTGTCACTCCTGTTCCGGGGCTGGGGGTCGTGACTGCAGGGAAAGGCCTCCACTAGGAACTAAGAAGTTCCTGGCAGTGCGTGCTCTTCAGTTCCTCTGTGGGTCAGGCTAAACGCAGATTGGTCTAGAACAGCTGTCAGACTCTGAAACTTGTCTTACCCTCATAACAAAGTAAACTGACTCTCCTTTCCGCATGAAAGGATATCTGAGAACAACTAAGCTCTGATAGTTTTCTGGTCAACTGTCACATCCCCAAGACTGCAAAGCCTTCCCCAGCTCCAGCACACCCACAGCTGCGGCATGCTCCCTGTCAGACGAACTCTGGAATTTATTTCCTACTCCATGACTGATGACTAACTATACGGTTTATACTCATTCCCAGTGTCGCCCGCATGTAATAATGTAATGTAATAATGTAATGCTTTACTTGAGCTAGAGCAGTGGTTCTCAAACATTGTGATAGCAGGAGTTATTTACACTGTTTGAAAACCCACTGAGGATACCAATTACTTTTTGGTGAAATATTTCATTTATGGTACTTGCTATGTTAAAAATTAAATTCCAAATGAGAATAGTCACTTAATTTAAATATAATTATTAACATATTTCTACGAAAACATACTTTCCAAAACAAAGAAAAGCACTACTAAGAAAGGTGGCTTTGTTTTACATCTTAACAATTCTTTTAAGGCTTTGAGGTAATAAAGACAACTGGATTCTTCAACCTACTTTAATTATTTTATTAATTAAATTTTTTATTCAACAAGTTCACACATGTACATAATGCATACTGACCACCCTCAGCTCCCACATTCTCCCATGTTGCGGTTAGTTTAAAAGTAAGGCCTAATAAATATTTATTATTAGGCTAATTGTTATTACAGCGGTATTTTCTAACTCACTATCAATTAATAAAAACACAGACACCTGTTATATTTTAAAACAGCTTGCTTCACCTGGGGCAGAGCAGATATTAATCCCCTAAACTACCTCCTATATCTCCCTGCCCCAATCCCATGCCGTCTGCTTCTAATACTTTCTACTGAGCTACCACCCATCTGTAATCCCAAATACTTGTTACTGTTCCTCATCTGGGCCAAACCCTCCATTCACACTGGCCATGTGATTCTTCCTTCACCTAACCCATGGAGGCCTCCTTCCTTCTCTTTCTTCCCTCTCCTCTCTTTCCCAAGCTGGTCTCTCCGACAACTTCCTTTTCCAAGATCCTCTCTGTCCTAAAAGCCTGTGAAAATTAGCTATGCCTATCCCATTCGCCCAGCCCAGATGTGTTGGCTTTTTATTAGTCAAAGAGGAATAAGTTTTTAGGCAAGGTTACAAACATTTTGGGGTATGTGAGTTTGCTCATTTGGGCAGCAACCAGACTGACCCTCAACAATTTTCCTTTTCTGTTTAAATAAAAAAGCCATTTAAAAATAATATACAGTAAGAACAATTATGAAACAATTATAAAAACCAATAGGTAAGACTTACATATACAATGTCTAATCAAAAGGTATTTGGCAACCATGAAGAAAATATTATTTATCTTATCTTGTTGAATCTAAAATTCTGACCCTTAATCAATCTCTATCATATCTCATCTCTGTCAAGCTAAAAACATCTAGACCTAAGAACATCCTAACTCCTAAGCAACTAAGCTTAATTGTAAAACTATAACTCTCTGGTCTTCAGCCCTACCAGAGACTTGAGAAGGAATATAATTAATTACCTGAGTAAACAGAAAGTGTAGGTTAGCAGCTTCCAAAATGAAAAAAATGATAGAGACAGTATGCTGCCTGAGCAGCCATCCAAAACTCTCTATCACGTTGGAGCATCATCTTCAGCCTTCTGGCGCAGAATAACCGACAGACATATTTGTGGAACAGTAACTATTGAGGACTTGCTTACCCTGTCTTCGCAGAATTTGGCCATCAATTCTGCCTGCATCTAAGCTTTCCCATTTTAGACAGAATTGTGTCTGTAGTAGAAACAAGGACATTTCTTTGCTCAGGTGGCTTGCTTGCCACATTTGAAGCCATCTTCATATGGAGATTCTTTGATGCTTATCATCTTCTTTAAGGTAGGCTGGGTATTGCCAGGAGTTAACCTGACTTATTGTCAAAGAATCTTTAAATTAATAAAAACATCTTTTAATGCCATTTTCTGTAGGTCTTGAAGTTTTTGAAGGCATTCTCTAATAATTTTATATAATCTATCGAGCTATAGGATCCTATCTATCTTTTAAACCTAAGATGTATATTCCTGTGATAAAAATAAACTAATCTCCCCCTCTCTCTCTATCTCCCTCTCTCTCTCTCTCTCTCTCTCTCTCTCTCTCTCTCTCTCTCTCTCTCTCTCTCACACACACACACACACACACACACACACACACACAAACATGTGCCACCTATGTGTTGCTCAATATATCCGAATTTCTAATTAGTTTTCTAGCATTTTTAATATTCCCTTAACTATCTTGAGCTTGTAGACAACTAAAACTACTGCTTTCTAAAAACCTATCCTTTTCATGCAAATGCAAGTCTTACACATAGGTCACTCTCCCTAGGTATCCATAGGGGTCAGTTTCAAGTGCACCCATAGATACCACAATCTGCTGATACTCAAGTGCCTGGCGTAAGATGATGCAGTATTGTGCATACAACCTGCTTATATCCTCCCAAACATTTCATCTCTCTACTTCTTGCAATATCTAATATAGCACAAGTGTTATAGAAATTGCTAGTATATGTGTTATTTAGGGAATGACAACAAGAAAATAGTCTGTATATGTTTCTATACAGACGCAGTTTTCTTTTTCAAATATTTATGTTTCTCTGATGTGGAATTTGCAGATGTAGCAGTCAAACCATTTCCCCTTAGGTTTCATTGTATTGGCTCCATGTCACTCCTTAGTAGCGATACTGTTGGTACCTGGTCTAGGTCCTCTTCCGGGCTGGAGCACCTGCCTATACTCAGGTGCTGTGCTGGTGGCTGACAGCACCTGGTGTAGCCCCCTCTGGAGAGTCCCTCAGTAAAGTACCTAGCTGGAGGTTTAGCTAACAAAACTGACGACCAAAGGGCAGCCCAGTGACACACAGTGAGCCTAATCCTCTGATATGATTTGAAATGACGAGCTGAGACCAGATAGCTTCTCTAGTTTCTTTTCCACAGCTGTTGTTCCTTGCTCTGCCCTGCTTCCCCTGCTCCTTTTCTCGTATCCAGCACCGATCACTTGAAGGGAAATCCTTGTCTTAAGCTTTGTGTCTGGTCAGCCCAACCTATGACCTTTCATCCCATCAAGACCATCAAGATGCTGACTCTGGCCTGTCATATGAGCTAACCGTCCACGTAGTATTTCAGCTCTACTAAGATATACAGGAGAAGTGTGGTCGTTCTCACAGTGTGGTCCCGGCCCCCTCTGGGGGCTTATTAGAACTGCAAATTCATAGGCCCCCAACTGACACACTAGATCAAAATTTGTAGGAGTGGGATCTGAAATTAGTTTGAACAAATTGTTACACAAGGATTTGTTTTCAACAAGCCCCCAAGTGATTCTGTGTGCACCAAAATAGTATCCATTGCTTTTACAGTGGTTAAGAGCATGAGTTCTGAAGTCAAGCTTAATCATGCCTTGCCTTTGTGCCCAGAAGGTTCTTAAGCACTGTGTCCATCTCCTTATGTGTGCAGTGACAGTAATAAAGGTATGCGTATCATAAGATAAAAGGAAGTCATGTACTCAAATCACTCAGAGCAGTGCCAGCGGTTTGAAGTTAACTCCTGTCTTCCTTATTAACATCACTGTGTTTTCATCCATTTTACTACCATTCTGTTTAAATCCACCATTACTATTGTCTGCCACACGGTTTTGGTGAAGATTTTAAAGAAAATATAGAACTAATACCAGAAATTGTCACATAATAGAAAAACCAATAAATGGTCACTGCAAGTATTTCTCCATGTGGATTAAACTCTTAGTGCACAGACATTAACACTAACACAAATATGTGCTAAATAGAATTTGTTAGAGTCACTGATGGAAATACTGATTGGGGCTAACACCACAGAAATTCTTCCTTTTGGCTCAAAATCCACCCATCCATGTATGCACATTCCTTTGGCATGGCTGTTCACCTATCCACAGGCACAACTAGCTACGAACAGCGGAAAATACAATTATTTTAGCCATCTGAGTGTCACAGCTCTAGGGTAAAAACAGCGTGTGCTGCTTAACTCCATGTTTCCAGTGCTGCAGACCACAGGCCGTAGGCACCTTTTGATGGCTGATGGTTTAAAATGTTGTCTTATACACTTGTTTAAGGATCATTAATCATCATAATCTTCATGACTGACAGATCCTATTCTAAAAGCATAGTTATAACTAAGTTTGGTAATTTTCACAAACTAAGATTATACACCCCTCAAGTTCTTCTATCGTGAGCTCTTCTATCAAGCCTCATCATAACATTTGCTTAAATACTGAAATGTAAAAATTGTTAAATATGAACAGTCCACTGCAATTTAAGGGAACCAATATATTCCCCGTCTAATTATCATCTACCCTAAGTATATATTTAAATTGTCATAATATTTTCTACTCCATCACAAATGTAAGCATGCTAATAAGATAAAATATTAAGTCTGAATTATCTAAAAATAAAAACTAGCAAATTGTACATCATCATAGCCATAATCATACTCCTGAATAAATGGAAATTGTGCATAAATCTTGATGAAGAAAGAAAAGAAGTTATACAAAAAAACAAATACAATGAACTCTATTGCTAACAAGAAAAGCAAGGCAGTACTTGCACAGTTCTTAGGAGTCTTGAGATGTCCTAAATACCCTACTGTGACTTTTGGGTTCCAGTCATATTCAGTTGTCTCTCAGCAATTCTATGAGCTAGTGTGGCTAACTGTGGCCAAGGGGATGGTCTCCCCAGACCAAGAGGCTATTCCCAACCTTTGAAAGCACAAGCAGCACAGAAAAAAAATGCTACACATTCTCATTTTTATTTTCCCCATTCTCTTATTGCTTGTTACTGTGTGACCAGGAAATTCTTTCTTGGTGTATTTTATCCAACAAAAGAACAAACACATAAAGTGAGAAACCAAGGTTTACATGAAGTCACACTGCTAGGACATGTCTAAAAACTACAAAACACAACTTCCAATCTATGTTAACTGTTATGACCTACATTAAGCAATCTAATTTACCATGAGTTACCAAAAAATTCAAAATACAACATTAGTGATCCCACACCTCGGTAGAAGCCTCCTACCCCACCAGAGGCCAAACAGAGTCCTGAACCACTGACAAACCCCCCTCCCGCCCCATGCCCACACCTGCCCATCATGACCAGAACTACCCATCCTCTGCTCATCACTATATCCCAGCACAAACCACTGGTCTTAACTCCATCAGAGGCCAAGCAAGCTCATGAAAACCAGGTAAGCCACCCACCCTACACCAGTACTCCACAAATTATTCCACAAAATAGAAACAGAAGGTACATTGCCAAATTCATTGTATGAGACAACAGTCACTATAATACCCAAAACCACCCAAAGACTCAACCAAGGAAGAGAATTACAGATCAATTGCCCTCATGAACATTGATGCAAAAATACTTAATAAAATACTTGTAAACAAACTCTAAGAACACATAAAAAGATCATCCACCATGATCAAGTAGGCTTCATCCCAGAGATGCAGGGATGGTTCAATCCATCAATGTAATGCACCAAATAAAAAAAGTGAAAGAAAAAAACCACATGATCTTCTCATTACATGTTAATAAAATCTAACATCCCTTCATGATAAAAGTCTTGGAGAGATCAGAAATACAAGGTACATACCTAAACATAATAAAGGCAATTTACAACAAGCCAAGAACCAACTCAAATTAGAGAGAAACTTAAAGCAATTTCACTAAAGTCAGGGACAAGACAAGGCTGCCCACTCTCTGTATCTATTCAATATAATACTTGAAGTCCTAGATAGAGCAATAAGACAACTAAAGGAAATCAAGGGGATACAAATTGGAAAGGAAGAAGTCAAGTTCTCCCATGCCCATGGATTGGTAGGATCAACATAATAAAAATGACCATTTTACAAAAGAAGCAAACTACAGATTTGATACAATCCCTATCAAAATTCCAACACAATATTTTACAGACCTGGAAAGAACACTATTCAACCTCATATGGAAAAACAAAAAAATCCAGAATAGGTAGCACAGTCCTATACAATAAAAGAATATCCAGAGGTCTCACCATTCCTGATTTCAAGCTACACCATACAGAGCAATAGTAATAAAGCCCAAATGGTATCGAGATAAAACAGACAGGTTGGTCAATGGAATCAAATCAAAGGACCAGAAGTAAACCCACACAACAATGAATGCTTTATTTTTGACAAAGAAGCCAAAAAACATACAATGGAAAAAAGAAAACATTTTCAACAAATGGTGCTAGTCTAACTGGATGCTGCATGCAGATGAATACAAAAAGATGCCTGTCTATCATCACAAAACTCAAGTCCAAGTGGATCAAAGACCTCAACATAAAACCAGAAACACTAAATCTGATAGAAGAAGAAGAAGTAGAAAATAGCCTTGAACTCATTGGCACAGGAGACAATTTTCTGAACAGAACACAATAGCTCAGGCAAAAATCAACAATTAATAAATGGGATTTCATGAAACTGAAAAGCTTCTGCAAGGCAAAGGACACAGTCATTAGGACAAAAAGGCAACCCATAGAATAGGAAAACATCTCCATCAACCCTACATCTGACAGAGGGCTAAACTCCTAAATATATAAGAAACTAGAGATAAACAAACTAAATTACCCAATTAAAAATTGGGTACTGATCTAAACAAAGACTTCTCAACAGAGAAATCTCAAATGGCTGAGAAATACTTAAAGAAATGTTCCTTCTTGAGCCCTCCTTGTTATTTAGTTTCTCTGAGTCTGTGCACTATAACATGGTTATATATCAAAATGACTCTGAGATTCCATCATACACCCATCAGAACAGCTAAGACCAAAACCACACGTGACAGCTCATGCTGAGGAGGATGTGGAACAAGTCCAACATTCCTCCATTGCTGGTGGGAGTACAAACTTTTACAGTCATTTTGGAAATCAATATGGTATTTTCTCAGAAAACTGAAACTCAATCTACCTTAAGAAGCAGCCATTCTACTCCTGGGCATATACTCAAAGGGCATTCCACCATACTACAAGGACACTTGCTTAACTAAGGACACTTATTCAACTTTATTTGTAATAGCCAGAAACTGGAAACAACCTAGATGTCCCTCAACTGAAGAATAGAGAATGAAAATGTAGTACATGGACTTCATGGAGTATTACACAGCTGTTAAAAATAATGACATCATGAAATTTGTAGTCAAATTGATTGAACTAGAAAAGACCATCCTGAGTGAGGTAGCCCAGACTCAAAAGGACAAATATAATTTGTACTCACTTATAAGTGAATATTAGCCATAAAGTATATAACCATGTTATAATGCACAGACTCAGAGAAACTAAATAACAAGGAGGGCTCAAGAAGGAGCATATGAATCTCACTGAGAAGGAGAAATAGAATAGATATGGCAGATGGACCAGGGTGGAAGGGCTGGGGGTGGACAGGAATATGGAGGGGGCATGAGGATAGGAACAGGAGGGATCACGCAGAGGGGCAGAGGGAGGATGGAGGGAGAGATAGTACTAGGAGAGACAACTTGAATCCTGGTGTGTGTGTGTGTGTGTGTGTGTGTGTGTGTGTGTGTGTGTGTGTGTGTGATCACTTGGACGAGCTAGAACTCTAGTACAACAGAACCTACCAGGAATCTATAAAGGTGACTCTAGCTATGGCTCCTAGCAGTAGGGGATATAGAGCCTAAACCATCATTTCCTATAACCAAGCAAGGTTTCCAGTGGTAGAGGAATTGGGACACCAACCCAGACACAAATCCATAATTTGTCCTACCTCTAAGATGTGCTCGGGTAAAGGTAGCCCAGAAATTGTAGACGTGGCCAACCAATGGCTGGACAAGCTTGAGACCCATGCTATGAGAGACAGCCTACCCTAGATACTGGCTAGAGGGCCAGGAACTAGAGGTTGGATAGCCCAGAGACCTAGGCTAATGATATTCTGCTATACTCTTAGATTGTTATCAGAGAGGCTTCACCCAGCAACTGATGAAAAAACAAATGCAGAGATATTAGATGGAGTTTGAGAAATTCTGTAGAAGAGGAGGAGAAAGGGCTGTAGGAGACAGAGGTCAAGGACACCACAAGAAAATGCACAGAATCAACTAACCTGGGTCCATAGCGCCTCACAGAGACTGAACTGCCAACCAGGAAGCCTGCATGGGATTGAATTAGGTCCTCTGCACATATGTCACAGTTGTGTAGCTTAGTCTTCATGTGGGACTCTGAACATTAGGGGCAGGGTCTGTGTCTGACTCTGTTGCCTGTCTTTGGGACCCTTTCATCCTACTGGGCTGCCTCATGCAGCCTTAATATGAGGGCAGGTATCTAGTCTTATTGCAACTTGATATGCCATGTTTAGCTAATGTCCCTGGGAGGAGGAGTGTATGGGGGTGTGGTGATGGGAGGAGAGAAGGGAGGAGTGTATGGGGGCGTGGTGATGGGAGGAGAGAAGGGAGGAGGAGTGTATGGGGGCGTGGTGATGGGAGAAGAGAAGAGAGGAGGAGTGTATGGGGGCGTGGTGATGGGAGGAGAGAAGGGAGGGGAAACTTCAGTAGAGATATAATATGAGAGAAGACTTTTAATTTTATTAATTTATTCAGATGACCTCTCAGTTGTTATCCCATCACTTGTATCTTCCCTCCCTCCCTCCCGCTTTCACCCTATTCCCCTCCCCTAGGTCTACGACTGAGAGCAATCTCCTCCCCCACTATATGGTCATAGGCTATCAAGTCTCATCTTGGTAGCCTGCTTATTCTTTCTCTGAGTGCCACCAGGCCTCCTCACCAAGGAGAGGTGGTCAAATATGGGGCACCAGAATTCATGTCAAAGTCTTAAAAAACATTTTTTAGAATATTTCTCTGGTGACATTGGATATATTGGCTATTAGATATACGCCATGGCTGTTTGATATCTATGGGAGGACTGCTCTTTTCTAAAGAGACATGGAGGAGGAGTGGATGGTGGGAGGGAAAGAGAGGAAGTGGGGAAAGGGACTGGAAGGAGAGGAAAGAGGGTAAACTATAGTCAGGATATATAGATTAGGTGAGGATGTGGAGAGAGAGGAACACTCCTTCATTGCTGGTGGGAATGCAAACTAGTACAGCCACTTTGGAAATCTATCTGGTGGTATCTCAGAAAACTGGGAATAAGGCTTCCTCAAGACCCAGCTATTCCACTCCTTGGAATATACCCAGAAGACACTCCAGCACACAACAAGAACATATGCTCAACCATGTTCATAGCGGCCTTATTCATAATAGCCAGAACATGGAAACAGCCTAAGTGTCCCTCAGTTGAAGAATGGATAAAGAAACTGTGGTACATTTACACTATGGAATACTACTCAGCTATTAAAAACAAGGAATTCCCAAAATTTGTGGACAAATGGATTGAACTAGAAATGATCATGAGTGAGTTAACCCAGAAGCAGAAAGAATCAAATGGTATATACTCACTTATATCTGGACACTAGCCCAAGGGGCATGTCCCATGGACGTCTTCACTTACCAGCAAAGTGGGACAGAGGGGAAGACATCCTATTGAGACTTTAGGTGAGAGAAGCATGGGAGAATGGGGAAATAGAAGGATCCAGAGGGTCCTAGAAACCTACAAGAAGAGCATTATGATGGGCGGATCTGGGCCCAGGGGTCCTGCTCAAACTATGGCACCAGCCAAGGACAATACGTGCAGTAAACTTCGAACCCCTACCCATATCTAGCAAATGGACAGGACATTCTCCACAATTGAGTGGAGAGTGTGGTCTGACTTTCACACGAACTCTGGTGCCCCATATTGGACCACGTCCCCTGGATGGGGAGGCAGGCTACCAAGAAGAGACCTGATACCCTATGAGCATATAGAGGGGGAGTAGGTCCCCCTCAGTCACAGTCATAGGGGAAGGGAGTAAGGAGAAAATGGGAGGGAGGGAGGAATGGGAGGATACAAGTGATGGGATTACAATTGAGATATAATATGAATAAATTAATAAAATATATTTTTAAAAAAGAGACTTGACACCCTATGAACATATACAGGGGGAGGAGGTCCCCCTCAGTCACAGTCATAGGGGAGGGGAGTAAGGGGAAAGTAGGAGGGAGGGAGGAATAGGAGGGTACAAGGGATGGGATAACAATTGAGATGTAATATGAATAAATTAATAAAATATATAAAAATAAAAAGTAAAAAGCCAAAAAAAGATAGATAGATAGATAGATTTCAAGGATGGACTTGGGGTGGGTGGGGATGGGAACAGGAGGGATCAGATAGGGTATAGAGGGAGAGAATACTGGGAGATATGACAAAAATTGGGGCATTTCAAGAGTGAAGAAGAAACCTAGTGCAATGCGAACTCCATGAAATCTAGAAAGGCGACACTAGGGAAAACTCCTAGTAATGGGACACACAGGGTCCCTCAACTTGCTGTGTAGCTGAAGAGGCCCATGAACTCCTAATCTTTCTGTCCCCCTCTCTGGTTACAGGCATACCCTACCACAGCCAGCTGAGAATCTTCCTATTCCTCTTCCAGCTGAAGACTCGCAAAGAAACCAAGAGACCCAGTAACTTACAGGGCTTTATGTCTCAGTAAACTTTAAAAGCAGTCTCTCTTATTTAGGTATCAGAAAATGGGGCGCACACAAGAAAGTTTCATAGCTTACATAGACAGACGCTGACTCCAAATGGAACTGTTGGATCAAACAAACAAATTAAAAAACCCCAGAACTTCAAAGTGATATGAAGGAAGAATTATGGGTTTCGCTCTTTGAAGAAATAAAAATAATAATATTTAAAATAATGGCCAACAGCTAATTCAAAGGACAATAAATGTGCTTGGATTAAGTTGATTAGGCTATAACAATTTTCCGCTTTTTGTTTAACATTTAATTCTTGTCACCTAGAATACCTTCTTAGTTGCGCCCATTGTTCATGTACCTGAATTAGGCAATCCATTATTGTTGCACATTGCAGTTGTTTGTTTGTTTCCTATCGTAAATGACAGTGTGATACACACACTTCCTGATAAAATTCTGCATATATTACTGGCTATTTTATAAGGACCGCTCTGGGGAAAGTGTTAAGTCAAAACCAGCATGTTTACTAAACAGAAGGATGGGGACAGGAACACAATGAAGCAAGCGCAGCAAAGGGCCGATAGATGACAGAGCACAGTGTAAGGGCAGGGCTGCCCAGTGGAGCTGCTCCAGCTCCTCCAGTTCCTCTAGCTGCTCCAGCTTCCCGAAGTGTTGAAAGGCACCGGGGAATGATGGAGATGGAAAGTGACGGGGAAACTGGTAGGAGGTAAATTCCTCTACGCGGTATAGATTACGCATACCATGTGTGTAACTCTTAAACATTGTCCAGTTACAACATCAGAGGGTCAGTTCTCTCATACTCTCATAGCAGTTTTAGTGCTTTTAAAATGTTTACATGACTTAAGACAAAATGTAGTGATTTGCCTTTTTAACCATTTCTGTTCACATTCTAAGCTAACATAAAATGAATTGAAAATGTTTCCTAATTTGTTTGGCCTTGGGTTTGGTGTTGGCTATTGAGCCATGAAGCAGTAATGAAGACTTGAGCTCCCTCTGTGCAGCACGTAGTCCTACTAAGTGCAAAATCTTTAAGAATGGCTTGTGTCCAAACATGATTGGAGCAAGCTACTCCCAGAGCAGCTGCATACACAGGCAGAAGAGGGTAGCGAAGGCCTGATTACCAAATTGACCTGCTTTAACCAAGTCTTCCTGCACACAAAAAGGAGCATCTCCACTTGGCTCAAATGTCTCGGTGGGGAAAGTGCTTTCCATAAGGCCTGAGCCCAGACCACAAGCTTGTAAAAGATGAGTGTGGTCCCTGTATTCCTAGCACCAGGGACATGAGAAGAGGAGAGCCTGGATCATTAGGTGAGCTCCAGGTGAAGTGAGAGAGACCCTATATGAGCAAAAGAGAAAAACACCTACATGGACCTAGCATCCATATACGGTCAGGTACACATGTATCCTCATACTTTATAGACACAGGCACATAGAGGCAGGAACATGCACACACAGAAAGAGAAGCATGCATACACACAGAGAGAGAGACGGACAGACAGACAGACAGACAGGAACACGCACACACAGACAGGGAGGATGTGCACACATGCATGCGGAGAACACATACATGCATATAGAAGAACATATACACAAAAAGCATCTCCTCCCTTTTTCCTAAGCTGCTCAGAGTTTAAACATCTGTGATTTCTTCCTTTGTGCTGCAGTAACTTGTCCCCATCAACCATTTCCCTCTGTTACAATTCCAGTGCTTCCTGCAGTGAGAGCATATAACTACGGTGTAGCCATCAATGGAATGCCATGGAGCTATCAAAGGGAACTATGGATTCAGCATTTACGGAAATGTAAGGATTCCCATAATATTCTTCCTTGGTATCAAACACATGTATAGGAGAAACCTAAAGAAAATAAGTAGTATTATCCAAAATATTAATAGTGGTTCCCTATCTAAAGGTACATAGGGAATTCTGTTACTTTTATATATTGTTCATTTTTCAGAATGGATATCTCCAATTTTTCTTAAGAATAAGAAACATATAAGGCTATTTGCATTTTGATAAATAATAAAACTATTCCAGAAAGCCATTAAGAACACAGCACTTTAATAACATTTAATTTTATAAATTTCTCAAGGTAAAATATCCTAAAGAATGAGACCCAGATCCCAGATTCTACAAATTTCCAAATGGCTAGGACAAGAGTCAAAGCAGACTGGGCACTGAGATGGGTCTGTATGGGCTGAGGTAGCACCAGATCAAAATCAAGACAACAGAACGTACTGTGTGTCTTCAGACCCTAGAACCGGTGTGAAGGGTCAATGAGCTGAAAGGATTCACAGTGGCACCACAGCTCCTGTTTTAACTGCTGTAAAGAAAATAACCTCTCAAAATGAAGTTCGTATATCCACCCACAATGGTTCCAGGATCCAAGAGCTACTACGTTTTTAAAATATAGAAGGATACAAGGGATGGGATAGCGATTGAGATGTAATATGAATAAATTAATAAAACATTAAAAAAATATAGGCATACGTAAAACAGACTGGAAGTTGTAGTTTATATACTTCACGGAGACTGAACAGGAGACCACAGCACATGAAACTACTCACCTCTGTGGGAAGACATGTGTGTACACTGGCAGATGTTTCCAGATGTGATGTCGCAGTCCCGTTTTTTATTTGAAACTGTGTTTTGCACATGTAGCCATCAGAACATTCCTGTGTCCCATCAAGAAAGAATACAGTAAAAAAATGCCAATTAATTCAAGAACTCATCACTTGAAGAACTAATGTTTCACTTGAGTTCTGAGCCATATAAGGAGAAACTGGGCACATTAAACAAGAGACTATGGATGAAAAGACTACCTCGATGTATGCTGTGATGGATACAAGCCGTACTTCCCTAGCTTTCTTGCTTACTCATGTTCCCCTTCCGAATTACTCTCGTCTACTCTTTGAGTCAAAGTCCTTTTCCACAGACCTGCTCCTCAGAGGGCTGAAAACGACCACACGTTTTCCACATGTATATTACAAGAACAGGTTCTCGACCACTCACTGGTATGTTTCTTCTTTTGAAAGTATTTTATGTCTGTGTGTGCATGTCTGGGGATATGCGTCTCTGCAGGTGTTCGTACACCTGTGTGTGAGTGGCCACAGAGGCCAGAAGGCCATGCTGGGTGCCTTGGAGCTGGAGCAACTCATGTTTCTGAGCTGTCTGGTGTAGGTTGGGATCCAAAGCCCAGTGCTCATGATTTAGTGGCAAGTGCTCTTAACCACTGAGCCATCTCTCTAGCCCCACTAATTGTTTTCTTTCCTGCTTTCTTGTACTTGTTCTTAAACATAGCCATGTATAGTGTTCACCTAATGAAACTAAGTTCCATTTTAAGGCAAAACTTGCTTTATGGAAGAATATAGTGTCTCTCTATGAAGAACAGTTTGCGTGCCAAGGAAGATACTGTCTCCCAGCACTCACACCTTAACAGAATCTAAATAATAATTAAGGAGGAAGAGGTGGCTTATTCTTTTTATAAAAAGAGGGACATTCGGAGACAGAAACAGAGCATGAAGTTCTGAGAAAGCCACACGAAAAAGGAGAGTAGAGTGGCAGAGCTATAAAACCAGGAATATCAAGGGGTGCTGTTAACCACAAAGCCATAGGGGGGACCATACAGGCTCTCTCTGTGAACTAGAAGAGGAAGCATGGCCAACACCTGGAGGTCTCTAGACCAGGGAAAGCATGCACGGTTCTCTTCTATTCATCTATGGTGGAATATTTTATTGTGGTCCCTCTAGGGGGAAAATACAGTCACCATAATTTTAAACAGAATTAAGAAGCAGGAATATAGCTCAGTGGTAAACTATTTGTCTAGCACACAGGCCCTAGGTGTGATCCCTAGCACCCCAAAATAAATTGAAAGGTTTTTAAAAAAATTATAGAAAGATAGATTTGATGGCACCTTCAACATGTCTCACAGTACGTTGGGCTGCCAGCCTGCCAGCCCTTATTTGGAAGCTTGCTACTTATGATTCAATTCTGAATGGCTGGATCCAATTTATTCTGGTTGGTTAATAACACTGTCATAGGTTATTGAGTATGCTGAATATCATTCCTGACTTGAAAGTAAACTACCAAATATCTAAAATTATGACTTGTAGTTATTTCATTAATATTAAACATTAGAACAACTGTCAGAATAATTGTTTTAAATTCCATCTATATGTCATCCAACCTGTCCCATCAAAATCACCCTATTTGGTCAACATAAATTCAGGTAAGAGAGCAAAGTGGCACACCTCTTACGACTATGCAATGACTACGTCATCATCACTACTCAGGTTTATCAAACACGCACTCTGCTTTGGAAACAGTAGCCAATTTTCTTTGGACTCCTTGGGGAAAGGAGCGCTTCTTTTGTACTATATCCAAACAGTAGCCGTTGAGCAGTCATCATGTGATTAGCTAGAACCCGAGCATGATGCCGCCAATCACTGAAGAACACCCTTGTAAAGACAGGCCCATGTAAAAGCCCGACGTGCCTCAGCCTGCCTAGCCCAGTAGACAGTGTTGCACTCACATCTCCCACTTTCAGTAACGTGTTTTGTTCTAATCAACGCTCGCTCCTACTTAGAGTTACCAAGGTTTACAATTTAACTCGAATGGCTATGTCAACTAGTATTAAACATCCGTTTGTTTTAGTCCTCCCAGTAAATTATAACAAACTCAGAACGAGTTGTTAGGGGGAAGCCATTTTCCTAAGTGCAGAATCCATACTACCATCCCACATAAAATCCCACCTAGACGGCCTGAATAAAAGGCCAGCTCATCATGAGGTGATGAAAGAATAAGGGACCCACACATCTTAGCCACTTGCACCCTCTCTTTTAGAGATAGGAGGATGAAGGGATGAAACATTTTCAAGAAACTTGTTTTTCAACTAATTAAGGGCAGAGCTGAAATTAGAAAGCGGGTCACTGGACTTGCTTTTTTTCTTTTAAGAACACAAAGCAAAATCTGTCAGAGATGCAGACTTTATGAGACATAGGCTAGTGTTTGCACTGGTGGGCTCCAGCCAGCTATGAGTGTTCCAGGGATAAGCAGAGTTGCCATCCCATGAGCACTACACAAGCAGTCTTCAGCTAAGCCTCAGGCCCCTGAGCACGTATTATCAGATCCCATGTGAGTGCTGCCCATATCTGGAGGCACTGGGACAGCGCCAGTCAAAGCCTTCACTCACGGGACTACACATTGATTGGACTGCTATTAATTCTCAACCCTAGCTGCGCAGGAGACTCTGTCCCAGCCAGTGTTCTAAGTGCTGTCGCTGGGGTCTCATCTTAGTCTAAGTAAGGCAGAGCCTGCACCCCAACAGCTTCTATTGCAGTCCCAGGGCTGGGAAGCCCCTGAGCATCAGCTTCTATTGCAGTGCCAGGGCCGGGAAGCCCCTGAGCACCTGATGAACTCAGAGCATCAGGGAAGTAATCCATAGCTGTCTAGGAAGAAAGGCCACAAGACCTTGATGAAGACCTTAGCTGAGCTGAACTCAGCTCCACCTCTGCTCACTGTGTGAAGGGCTCACCAAGCTGAGACAGTAACTCTAGACCCTGCTTCCCACGTACCCAGCCCTGACCTAGTCCTCTGTAGTCACCATCAATCGAATCACATAAAACTGTCCTAAGTACAATTGGTTACCAAGATCTTTTGCTACCCATCTGCCGTAAAGCAGTTGCTGTACCTCACTGTCACTGCAGAAGAGAAACTAACAGAAAAGTCCAGATGCAATAACTCAAACACCACAAATCAAAACCCCAAATACTTCTTCCTAGCCAAACTTTGTCACTTATCCAAACAGAATGCGCATCACTAATTTATAATAAAACCTCACAAATGTGCAAGATCAAAACAGAAGTAAATATGTCTTCGAAAAATGATAAAAGGCTGGGGTGTAGCTCAGCTGTTAGAGGGCTAGTCTAGCATACACAACACCCTAGGCTCCTCCTCAGCGCTGCACATAGTTATAATCACATATAAACACAGGAAGACCAGAAGTCCAGGGTCATCCTCAGTGCAATGGTTGGTGTGAGATCAGCCTGAGCTACAAGAGACCGTGTGTGTGTGCGTGTGCGTGTGTGTGTGTGTGTGTGTGTGTGTGTGTGTGTGCGCGTGCAGAGATGGCTCAGTGATTCAGAGCACTTTGTGCTCTATCAGAAAACCGGACTTTAGATCCTAGCCCCCAGATTGAACTGTACATGTATATGTGCAACCCAGCAGTTCAATTTGGAGCAGGCAGCTCACCAATACAACATGGGATCCAAGATCCCTTTCTGGCCGCCATGGGCCCCCACACACATGTGAACATTTACACATATACCACATGCATGATCTTTAAAAAAAGAAAAAGTATGCTGTAAAGAAAAAAAAATCAAAGGACAAATATAAAAATGCAAAAATTTCAAGTTTTGTCATAGAAAACCACTAATCTCCTCAAGATATAAGCAGCTTTAAATTCCTCAAAATGCAAAGAGTTCCAACAAATCAATAGAAAACACTAACAGCACAAGGAAAATGAACAAAGGACAGGTAGGAATGTAGGTAGACAGACAAAGAGATGATTGATAGATCACCAAAAAGGAGATATATGTGGATAAAAAGACGTTCAGCATTACCCATAAGGAAAATCAAATTAAAAATGATGTGACAACTTTTTTGGCCTATCTGATTAGCAAAGTTCAAAAACCTATGATGTGTAACACATGCAGATGAAAATGTGGGTGAAACAGGCAGAGACTCCCCCACACACTGCCAGAAGCAAGAGAAATTTAAATCAGTATTATATCCCTAAAAAGCAAGTTGGCAAAACCTGAAATATATTGCTGAGTATGGTAGTGCACGCCCATAAATGTCACACAAGAGGCAGAGGCAGGCAGATCTCTTTGAGTTCAAAATCAGTCTGGTCTACAGAGTAAATTCCAGGGCAGTGAGAAGTCCATAGTGAGATTCTGTCTCAAAACTTAAAAAAGAGAAGAAGGGGGCAGGGGAGGCGGATTACATACACTGGAGTCAGAAATGCTACCTCCAGGAACTTATCTTAGATACAGTCCCATCCGTAGAAGGTGAAATTCATATGATGCCCTCATTATAAAGCTTTGTTTTAATGGCATAAGATCTAAAAAATACTTGAATAATCATAAATGAGAGTCAGGAATATAAATTATTACATATTCAAATAATTAAATTCTACACAACTTAAAAAACACTTGATGATAGTCTAGGCATGTTGCATTGAACATTATCCAAGATAGAGTCTTAGATTTTCTTCAAGGATTCATTACATAGAGTGTCTATGCTATGTGTGCCTGGGATAGTCACATAGGAAAAAAGACTCCTGAAAGCCTGGTCTCACGGCTAATCTCTGAAGTGACAAGAGAGCATTGAGAGACCCATTTTACATTTTTTAAATGTATAAACCTCTATGCCTTTGTACAAATGATGCTTGCTTCAATCAAAGAGCTGGCTGTCTTTTGCACATCTGCTTCTAGGCCGTGCATCCCTTCCATACAGCCAAATGTTCAAACTTTTGGAGAGAAAACATCCTGTGGGTTCTGTAGAGTCCCAGAGAGACTGGCAAGTTTTATGGTGTAGAGCTTGACTGCATTTTGGATGGAGATCTAAGAGTTTCAAGTCCAAGAGAACACGTTTCGATTTGCTTTCTTACAAGCTGCCATAGGGCTATGCCACCCACCCAGAGAGCTAGGATATGCCTGCTACAATCCAGCCACACAAATAATTATGGGGCTTCTCTTGCTGAATTTTAGTAAGCTTTTACAAATTGTCTCTTTTTTAAAAAGCCTTTATTAAAAAAAAAAAAAGAAAAAAAAAGGTTATCTAAAAAGCCCCAGGCCTGCTTTGGAATAAGGCAGGGCACTGGAATTTAATACAACCGTCCAGGATGACCGCTGTAGACAGGGCCTGGCAAGGCCAAGGGAGGAAGACAACTCAAGTTTCTAGGTCACGCCTGGTGATGAATAAGGTCTCCAAGGCTAGTGGAGGCCTGGGGGACAAGCCAGACTTGGGCCAGGTCCTTGAAGATGAGACTAAAATCATCAATAGCTCCCTAAGCTGATCTAAGCTGACCTAAGCTGTCCCTAAGAGGAACAAGAAGGAAAATTCCCATTGAAAACAAGGCTACTCTGAGGCCAGCCTGTTCCAGGGCATCTAGGCTACACAGAGAAGCCCTGTCTTGACAACGCAAACAAACAACACAGGAAAGCAAGGCTAGACAGACCAGACACTAAGTTACATACACATCTGTTCATTTCTACAGACCAGGTTTGAGAGCCCCGGAAGTGACTGTTGGAGACATGCCTTTATGTTGAATATGTTAAGTGCTTTATCCCACATGTGTCCCACCTAACAGCCCTGGCCTCTGTTTCTGATACCTCTGGACATATTAAATACAAAGGTGAGTTAGTGTAGCATGACCAGATCCAGACAAAGTAACTCACCGGGTAACTACTAGCTTCTGGCTCACTTTGATAAAACTCAAGAAAGCAAAAACACTGGGCCCGGGAGTGGTGGCACACACCTTTAATCCCAGCACTCAGAGGCAGGGACAGGTGGATTGTTGGGAGTTCGAGGCCAGCCTGGTCTACAAAGTGAGTCTAGCACAGCGAAAGCTACACAGAGAAACCCTGTCTCAAAAACAAAAACAAAAAATTTTTAAAAATACAAAAGTGGAAAAAATGGGGATATAATATACTTAATTTTTTTGAGGAAGACTGTGTATGTCTGAGAAAGTCGGATATATAACCCAGTCACAGAGTATTCTGAGGAGTATTAATCATGACTTGTTGGTGTATCAGGGCAGAGGGCTGAACACATACCCTCAGGTATTAAGGTCCACCTGAGGAAGCGAGCCCTGCCCTTCTCTGAGAAGGGTGCACCTGTTTGAGGTGGCGCTCTGGTCACCATCTGTATAATAATACAGCTCTCGACTGCTGTTTTACCTATATGAATTACATTATTTTAGAACCTCTATTCCACTTGTAATCACTAGCTAGAAATTTAACTACATTAGAATATTGTGACCACTGATCCTTAATTAGATGTTCTCTGACTCACCCAGTTTAAGAAACACATTTTTACATTGTTTCATATAATGTGAAACAATGAAAATGTTTAGAATGTTGAGCTGAAGAAGTTACCTCTGCCACACAGTCATAGATACTGAACAGAATCTAAATATTATGAAGCTTTATGATATATGCATAATAATATAATCAATGGGAAGGAATAAGAGGAAAGGGGTTCAAACTGGCAAGAAAAGAAAAAAGAAAGAAAGAAAAAAGCCCACATCTGCTATAGGAGGGGTCAATAGTTCACTGCTCTGGAACGTTGTTGCTTTAAGAGTAACCACAAAAGCAGTTGTTGTGGGGGCTGGAGAGCAGGCTCAGTGGTGAGGAGTGCTTACTGCTGCTGAAGAGGACCCAGGTTCACTCTTCTGCACCCACATAGTGGCCCACAACCACCTATAACATCAGTTCCATGTGATCAGATGCCCACTGGTGACCACTGAGGGCTCTTACATGAACATGGCACACATACATATGCTCAGGCACCCACATACATACCCATAAATTTTTTTTAATATTAAGGACAGTTGCTGTAGGTTGACGTAAAATGTCCTGCATGGGCTTCTGTGTTGGAGCATTTGCTCCTCAGCTGATTCTAGAAGCCTGGAGAATCTTTAGGATGCGGAGCTTCACTGGAGGAAGGGAGTCACTGGGGCCAGCTTAGAGGTGGTACAGAAGCCTCCCTGCCTATGAATGCTCTGCTTTCTGCCTGTTGATGTGATGTGCTGAGCTGGCTCCTCCCCTGCCACTGTGCCTTCCTGACATGAGGAGCCATTCATCTGCTCTCAAGGTGTGAACTAAATAAAGAAAGCCCTTTCACTTCACCTGACTTCTGGGCAGGTGGCTGGTCACCGCAAAGAGGAAAAGGATTAGCACAATCTCATTGGGGGTGGCACTAAGTTGACTACAAGCCCTCAGGACAAAGGAATGCTATATAGCAATTACAAAGAGATCATATGTGTATGTTCACAAGGAAAGAGGTCAAAGACTAGGGTGTGGCTCTGTAGAAGAGCACTTGTCTTCCTGAGGCTTAGTCCTCAGCACCTCATCCTCCCAAAACCCAAAAGCACGAGCAGGCTGTAATCTCATCATGTGGGAAGCTGAGGAAGAAGGACCCTGATTTTGAAGAAAGCCTGGCCTATATATCCATATCAACACACTACCTTAAAAAAAATTCCAAATAGTCAATGGTGTATTGTTACAAGGAAGAAATACATTACATAACAATAATACCATTTATTTAAATATATGTGTTGGGCCAGAGGGAGGGGAAAGAAGATATTTTCACCTTAAATTATATATATATATTTTTTTTTTTTGAAATTTTACAACAATTATATATTTTTCCTTGTAATGTTAAACAAAATAAAGACCCAATGCAAGAAAGAAAAGTAATAGTTTCCATGCATAAACTAAGGGTTTTGTCACCAGGTGTTTAAATTGAGGACAAGACCACTCTAAGATATGGTTGAGGAAAAGAGTTTTATTGTAGAGTGGGGCGGGGAGTACGGCCAGAGACATTTGGGGAGGTCCAGAGTAAAGAACAGAAAATAGTAGACTGGCCATGAGATGGGGATGGGGCGCAGAGCAAGAGAAGACAGAGAAAATGCAGACAAGGGAGACCAAGAGTAAGGGGCCAAGAGAGGAAGACAGAAAAGAGACAGACAGAGACAGAGACAGAGATAGACAGAGACAGGGAGAGAGGCAGAGAGAGAGAGAGCAGAGACAAAATGGCAGGGTTATAAGGGAATGAGGAGATGAGAGAGGGAAGGCCATGAGGTGGAAAAGTTAGGGTGGAGGGCAGGGTGAGAAGAGCTGAGAGGAGCCACAGGTACTTGTGGCACTGAGGAAGCCAGGAAGCCAGCACGCTCTTGGGCATGCCCTAAATGTGCTGTTCTGGGCACCCCAGATACGCATTTGTTCTTTTAAACCTGACACTGCAGGGAGCTGGGCTCTGGACTGGGAGCCAGGAAGCCCACGGTAGCTCCCCATGTGTTCTGTGACCAGTGCGGTTCTGAGATCATGAAACGCTCTGCAAACAAAGCTCGTTTTGTGTTTTGGATTTTTATTCTCTTCCTCTTGTGCACTAACCCCTGTAGGGATAAGCTGTATTAGACAAATCCCTCCTTCTCGGGTTACTGGCTGGTGACAGCACCCTTCACTGTGCCTTTCGAGTAGCATGGTTTGACGCCTACTTAGGGCTTTCCATTTTCAATATTATTCAACACTGAGAGCCCTGCTGAGAACCCCAGCACTGTGTTCATTTAGAGAGAAGCCGGGTGACTGCTTGCTCTCTTTCCTGGCAGGACTCCTGAACTCCCAAGTCCACCTTCTCGTCACCGGCAGTCCTGGCTTTCTGGACAGGCAGGAGAGCCACGCCCTTTCAAGCCCTTCATGCACTTCAGGCAGGTCAAGGCACATCAAGGACTCTGGCGCCAGAGAAAAGAGGGTGGAAGAAAACCAGCCCCGTGTCAGGCAAGAGAAAGAAGGAAGTTATCCAGAGCGCTCCAGTCACAGTCTGGGAGAGCATGCATGTACCTAAGCTGAAGTGCCACACGCTGCTCACTCGTCAAGCTGTTAAGGCATGGCACACAGTGGGCATGCTGATGCTCTTCTCCCTGGACAAAGCCGTGCAGCAACTGTGATGCACACCAGGCCCCACCCTCCTCGCTAACACACACAACTCACACCTCTACAATGCAGGTTCCACAATTAAGCATATTCTTTCCCTTCTTCTTCTTCTTCTTCTTCTTCTTCTTCTTCTTCTTCTTCTTCTTCTTCTTTCTTTTCTTTTTTTAAATAATGTTTTGTTTTCAGGTTTTCCAACTTGCCCATTTTGAGTTTTCAATTTCTAGTTCATAGATGTGGGACCTCTGCGCGTGCCCTCATACTTTTTATTATATTAAGCAATTTTGTTTGGGCTCCCAGAGCATTCCTGCTTATTTGTGCCAGAGGAATGGCCAGTGGTGTTATAACCGACTGGGGCCTGCTGGAGAAAACGAATTTTTTCTCTTTGGTCCTGCTTCCAATTTAAGTTGGTAAAGATTTTACCATATTTTGTCAGTTTCCTCTTGTTGAAATGTTCTCACGGGTTTGGCTTTGCTTTTCCAATCTCAGAGATTTTAAGGAGAAAACAATCGGGCACTGCACATCCCCTTTCTCTACATTTCAAATTACTCGGGATCTGATCCCTTTCCTACACAAGGCATTGACCTTTCAGCAGCTGGCTGTTATGAGGACTCAGACATTAGTTAATTTTATACTTTATTAAGTTGAAAGAAATGATTGTTCTGATGGTAGGAAAGAAAAAAAAACCAGGTTGCCAAGGCGCGCTTCTGGTTGCAAAGTGCTACCCATGGGAAGCAGGAAGAGCAGCGTGCTAAGCTGCAGGACTTTTAAGGAATGAAAGGTTCCTAAGCTCAAACAGCTTAGCTCTTCAGAGAAAGATGTCGCTGTGAGAGGACGATGGGGCAGAGCAGGTAAGAATGTCCTACCTGGGATATGTGCTCAAACACGTGCACCATCAGAAAGAGCCCCGAACAGTCCTGGAGGCTAGGAAGCCAAAAGCAAGGTTAACCTAGCCAGAGCATAGTCTTTCTGGACTCAGTAGAAAACCCTGCCTTGCCCTGCTCTGGATATGCTGTTACCCAACATGCATGTGGCCCACTCCACTCCCTCCCTCCACGTTCACACGGAAGTCTCCCCAGCTGTCTTGTCTTTGTCTGCAAGCGTCCCTCTTCTCACAAGGACATCACCTGTGCCAATCCAGCATGAGTTCCTTTTTATCTTGACCACGTCTACAAACAAAGACTATATTTTCAAGTAAAGTCACTAAGTCCATGCCCATGAACTTAGGTGATGGTGAAGAAATGGGGCAGCAAGGGTACCACTCAACCCTGTGAAGGGGAAGGCAAGCAGAGGGAGAGAACTACTGGCCCCCCTCACCCCTGCACCCAACCTGGGTGTCTTGTTCAGAAAACAGGCCAAATCTTAATGGCTCCAGCCAGAGATTCAGGCCACAGTTTCAGAGATGTTGCTGGAAACCCAAATGATGTTAACCAAAAATAGGGCGGAGGGTACCAGCAGCTACTAAAGGAGACGGCGCTCTAGTGCGAGGGCTGCTTCTTAAACCACGGAGTCTGGATAATGTGAGACTAAAGACTTCACTGGGGCGGTTCTGCAGAGGAGTAGTTAACATCCACTGAGAGAGGAGCGGCTGTGCAGCCAATTCAAATAGTCGTCAGAGAGGAGGGACAGCGGGAAAAACAGGACGGAGAGGAGGCTGAGATCGGCTGTCTTTTTTTTTTTTAAATGAGTCACAGTCTCTGCCCTCCGAGTCACTTCCACTCCAAGCCTGTGCATGTCTGAAGCTCCTGCCCCGAATCTCTTCTCCTTCGGTATTAATCGGCGCTCAGAATCAGTGCGTCAGGGAGGCAACCTGGGGCGGTCAGGAGGCCAGGCCAAGCCCAGGCGCCACACAAGCTGCCGCTCAGCCCCTCGCCCACCACAGGCTGTAAGCTGCAACGTCCATGTCCTCACCTCACGGCCTACTCGTGCCCTCCTACTACTGGGCTGCACCTCTGAGGGCTGTACACAGACCAAATCAACTATTTAGTAATGTCTTTCCCGAAAATGTCTACTTATTTAAAATTCACGTAAATGGAAGAATGCGCTGGCACCATACAAAACAATCATCTGTTTCTTCAGTTTAGAAAACCATGTTGAAATGAGACACTAGATTTATCCTCCCATGATCAATAACTAAAACTCTAACTAAAGATAGGTATGAACACAGATAGTGCAGGCCAGTGATCTCTGGGAGAAAATCAATAAGCAAGGGCACCCAGGAAGCTCTCAGCCCACAGAAGGCTTTATACTCAGCACAGAGTCGGCAAAGGCAAACGGAGCCCTAGACTCATCGGATCTGAAGAGCCAGGGTTCAGATTTGAGGAAACAGAGAGCAGACTGCGGGCAGAACACAAGACAGCCACTCAGAACTGTGGAAACTGCCAGAAGAACAGTGTGTATCTGACTTAGTAGTGTTCTGCACATGCATGTGGGTAAGCTACTGGGGCTGGGAACCGCATCGAGATGAAGCAACCAATATAATCCTCAAAGCCCACACAGGGCCAGGAGTCTTTCGAACACCCCGCTGCCAGGGCAGAAAGCCGTCCCAACACGCACTGCGGTGAACGGCATTCTGAGCATACCTCAGCGGTGGTCCAAATGAGACCTAATCTAAAGGCTGGTTGAGACCTGCCACGCTCTATCTTAAAAAACAGTGCCTGAAAGAATCGAACCGATTGGCAGGGGAAAGCTGGAACCAGGAAAAAAAGGGCGAAGTCGGTCGGTCAACAGGCAGAGTTTTAGTCAGGCGGGAATAATTGCTGCTACCTTGCGCAACATGGTGACTGTAAAGTAAACCACACTGCAGACTTCAGCATGGCCAAAGGGGGGTTGCAAATGCTCTCCCCACGAAGACCTGATAAGAGCCTGAAGCGATGGATATGTTAATTACCCGAATCCAACCATTACACAATTCAGACATGGACTGTGCCTTCCAAATATGAGCACACTACACTCTAAGCATAAAACTAAACAACTTCTCTAAAGAAACAAACAAACTAACTCCTGGAATCCACACTGCATTTTTTGGAAAGGGAGTAGGGGGAGGAGGAGATAAACAATGTTTGGGATCCAATAAAAAATGACCAGGCATGGCCAGAAGACAAAAAAAAAAAAAAAAAAATCTGACTGAAACCATAAGAAAAAAAAATGAGTCAACAAAAAGTAACAGAAATATATATAGTTGGTGGAATAAAGGACAATGACATGAAAACAGCTACCAGGAGTATACTGTTTCCACCAAGTAAGAGAAAACATGAGAAAAATGAACAGAAATGAAAAATATACAAAATGGCTCAAAGGACTGGGAGCTACCTAAACCAATAAGCAAGTATGAGGCCTGAGTGTGGATTCCAAGTCAGGCGCAGCTGCGTGAGTCTGCAGCCCCAGCCTGGAGGGGACTAAGCCAGGAGGAGAGGATCCTCAGTGCTCACTCCACACAGTGAATTTGGGAAAACTGCAAGCTCCAGGTTCAATCAGAGGCCCTGTCTCAAGGGTCAAAGGCAGAGAGCCAATGCTTTCCTGTGACCTCTGCCTGCATGTACACACAGACACACACACAGAGACATAGGCACACACACACAGACACAGATGCACACACACACACAGACACAGATGCACACAGACACAGGCACACATAGATACACACAGAGACACAGACACACACACACACAGAGACACACATACACAGACACACACACAGAGACATGCAGAGACACACAAAGACACAGATGCACACAGACACAGACACAGGCACACACACAGACACACACATACACACATACACAGACACAGATGCACACACATACATGCATAAAAGAGCTTATTTTTTAACCCTGAGTTAAACTCCGAAAGATTAAAAAAAAATTAAGTGTCTGAGCTGAGAGCCACATTAGATAAGATCAACAGCTCACTTAAACTCCAGGAGCAAATCTTACTAAACCTTAAGACTCAGCAACAGAAACTAACGAGTGTAATGCAGAGAAATACTGAGAAAGTAAAGTTCTGTGAGCCAGGGGCATTGAGAACAGCCATATGGAATCATAAATATCATTTTGTATTTTGTCCAATTTTGAGCCATTTAAAGGTTTGGAGAGCCAATTAACCTAAGAGCAACTGAATTTTATTTTTATGTTTCTAGTTAATAAGAAGCGTGTTTAACTTGCCATGACTGGACCTAGTTTTGTACTTCTCACTCATTATAAGGGTCTTCCGTATAGTCAGTTACTCTAAGTCTCTCAACTTGGAAATATTTGCTACCCCGTGTCTGTTTGAACAAGAGGCTGAGTATATGGCAAATATCCTCAAAGCACAGCTCCCTTCTATGTGACCCAAACCCATCTGTATGTCCAGAAGCACTTGCTGCCTGCCCACTAAGCCCCGTGACCCAGCAAAGCCATGGTGGCCAGATGCAGAAGATCTCTGCCCTGACTTGCTAACATCTTTATAGAAAGATAGTAACTTATACTGGAAGCAACAGAAGACATAAAACAAATCAGAGAACGATATATATGTGAAGTCTTACATTCTTATTATGCCATATTGATAAGAGCACTCAAGTCTAAATAGAAATAATGGTGGCTAGAAAGGTACAGAGAGAACGGTCTCAGACACTGAGGAGATGGCACCTCTGGAAAGTACAGACATGTGAATAACAGAGACCAAAGTGAAGCAAACATAGAAGCAAAACGGTGACTAAGGAAAAAGAATCCAGGGCAGACAAGAGCCAGTGCAAAGGTCCTGTGGCCAGAGGGGGCGACACACGCACTGTCAGACAGACACGAGCCAGTGCAAAGGTCCTGTGGCCAGAGGGGGCGACACATGCACTGTCAGACAAACACGAGCCAGTGCAAAGGTCCTGTGGCCAGAGGGGGCAACACATGCACCATCAGACAGACAAGAGCTAGTGCAAAGGTCCTGTGGCCAGAGGGGGCAACACACACAGCGTCAGACAGATAAGAGCCAATGTAAAGGTCCTGTGGCCAGAGGGGCGACACATGCAGCGTCAGACAGACAAGAGCCAATGTAAAGGTCCTGTGGCCAGAGGGGCGACACACGCAGCGTCAGACAGACAAGAGCCAGTACAAAGGTCCTGTGGCCAGAGGGGGTGGCACACGCAGCGTCAGACCACACATGGATTTATGGGTCATGACAAGGAGTTTAGATTATTCCCATTTCATTCGAAATGCTAATTGTGAAATTATTCTGAACTCAAACCATTGGGTCACAAAGTACCATCTCTTCTTCAACAAATAAAACTTAAGTAGAAAAAAAAAATCTATACTTTAATTACACAAAGACAAAACTCATTAAAGTGTAGTGTATTTTCTTCCAGTGTGCCTTTAATGAGATTTGTTTAAATTAGCTTTTAAATTAAAGCTACTTCCTTCCTATAAGAATATTATATCACAGAAATGAGTCCTCCATCACAAATGCTACAGTGCAGTTAGGAGAGGGAAGCCTGGCCTTCCAGTGCACAGCAGAGTGATAACAGTTGGCAACAGTGTGTTTTATATCTGACGTCTAAAGGAAGACCTAAGCATTTGTGCCACAGAGGAAGGGTAACTGTCGGAGGCACCAGGTCTGGCAGCTACTCCGATCATCACTACGGAGCATCTACGCACACTGACACATCACAGCACGCCCCAGAAGTCTGCTCAAGTACATGTCAACTGAAAGCATTTAAGGTCATCGTGAGATTTTCTACATCGCAGACAGCAGCTGTATACAACTCTGCATGGGTCGCTCTGGAAGTTCACAGTGAGTACGGATTGTTCACAAACTGTATCCTTGTGAGTAAGAAAGAAATGGATGGTTTTAATGTTTCTGACATGCACTGCTAAGATCTTTTCAAATTCCTCCTTTCAACTCTACCAGCCCTGCGTGAGAAGGCCTGCTCTGCTGCTCTTGGGCGTGACGACTTTCCTTATTCTGTTTTATAAATCTGGAGTTTTCTTACTCTTGTTAGCTTGGGTGAAAAGCTGCCCTTTAGTGCTGCCATTGCTTCCCATGTCTCACAGCCCTCGCCAGCTGTGTGAGCTGTGTAGCCTGCTGAAGAACCACAGGAAAAGAACCAGGCTCCGTGGAGTACTCTCACTCACACTTTAGGCATGTCCAGCCCAGCATCCGGCATGGTAGTCAAGCTATCTTGGCCCTTCCAAACCCACCTAGCTGTAGGCAAGTGATTTTAGGCGATACCCCAAGAAATGGAAAAATCACCAACAAGGCTCTGCCTGAAGTCCTGAGCCCCCAAATCCCCAGCCCCGACAAGACACACCTGGAACATACTAGGAACTGTCTGCTTACGTGATAGACTTATGCTCATTCAACTATTGGGGCGCTAATGCTATCAGGATGTATTCAAGTATCTCTGAAGATGCTAATCTTTATCTGTCAATACTATCACACAGATTTGCATTTTAATTTTCATTCTATACCAATCATAAATATTTTAAATGTTTTTACCATTTTACTTCAAAGTTTAAGGAAATTTTCTCTCCTAAAACAGTGGCTCACACCTGTAGTCGGCCATGTGGGAGGCTGAGAGAAGACTTCATGAGTTTGTAAGTTTATAAGGATACATGGTGAGTTTCAGACCAACCTGAACTACAGAATGATACCTCACCTTTAAAAAAGAGAGAAATTGATTATTTGTTACTTTTTTTTGTGTGTTTGTTTTTGTTTTTGTTTTTCAAGACTATGTAGCCTTTGCTGTCCTAGATTCCCTTTGTAGACCAGGCTGGCCTGGAACTCATAGTGATCCACCTGCCTCTGCCTCCCTGAGTGCTGGGATTAAAGGCGTGCACCACTGTGCCTAGCTTTTATCTTTTCTTAAAGCATTTCTCTTACAGTTCATTAGTGGCCCCCACTGTGTGCCCTGTACCCTGTCCTTACAGGGCAGCTCTTTAGAAGAATCTTATCTCAGCGGCCCAGCAGCATGCCCCAGTGTGGCCAGCTTCATCAGGAGTGACATCACCATCTACACGCCATCCCGAGTGGTGGGTAGGAAACACTGTGAGGCTACCCTGGACCAGCGAGTGAAGGAACTCATAAGTAAGCGCTTCTCGCTTCAGTCCAGGGACAGACTGCTTTATTTAACAGCTGTTTGCAGACTCTGGGACAATGCCGAGCCAGGCATGAGGAGAAACACAACAGACCCTCCTTGGAGGGGCTTTCCCACTTCTCCGCTCCACTACTTCCCTGCCACGCAGCTGTGCATAAGAAGCAGCTTTGCTCCCTAAGATTGTTCTCAAAACACCTGCATATAAATCTCTACCCTGACCTTAATGGCAACACAGGCTAAGACGATTCCTATCCTGGGAAGAAACCTGTTCTGGCTTAGGTTGGTCTGGCTGTTTATTTGGCAGCCAAAAGAAATGTTTACTATATAAGTAAACACTAAAAAGGAAAGGTGAAAATCGCATTCATGAACGATAGAAAGGTAGCATAAGATAAGACAAATGAACTAACAAAAGTAAATAAGAAAAGTGAGTTAAATAACACCTAGTTTAATCCAGAAACATGTACGTGTATTGCGCATCACATCCCCACCAAGGAAGTTTCGTACAGAAACACTAGGATGGTTCTACCTCAGAAATCACTTGCAAGGCTGGAAATTGGGCTTGCGGCTGCACACTTGCTAGACTAGTACTCTGCCACTGAGCTACACCAAGGCTCTGGGTAAAAACTATTGATGTTACAATAATGCTAACAAATTGAAGGGGGAAATTTACCATAATTATCTTGACATACATTAGAGAACAGTCAACAGAAATCAATCAGCACTTGGGCCCAGTGATTTTTTTAAAGCTCTTAAGAAAATTAAAAATACAAATTCTAAGTTGATAAAGAAAAACTAAAAAAAAAAATATATATATATATAGCAATGTAACTCAGTGGGTAAAGATGCTTGCTGCTAGTGCCGATGGCCTGCATACCTGCATGTTAGAAGGAGAGACCGAACCCCAGCAAAGTGTCCTCTGACCTTCACACATGTACTATGGCACATGTGTGCACACACACACATACTCACAATTAATTACTTAATTAACCAAATACCAAAACAAAATGTCCAAAATAAATTATCTGAAAAAAATAACAGACTTTAATCGAAAAAGAGTAATGATTGGTAGGATAATCACAGATAAAAATCAATTACAGAATATTATTAAAACTAACCTTACTGTGACAGATTAGTTCAGGACACTAGAATACAGAGTGAAGGAATGAACCTCTTTATGTATGAGAATTAGCATCTGCTGAGGGAGGACGTGGGATCGTATACAGAAGAATGCATGAGCCAAACAACCGACCTGAGCCAACCCAGTGAGCACAAAGTAAGTAAATCACATATTTATACACAGCAAGTTCTAACCAGATCAGTGCCCTGCATACAGCAAATAAGACATAAGACATAAATGTCTAGAGCAAAACACAAGAGAATGCTGCTTGCCTGGCTTACAAGTGAAGGAATCCCTGATCAAAACATCCGCTCAAAAACAGAAACTAAAAGAGCTGCCAAGTCATTAAAAATTTAAAACTTGTATATGAAAAGAATACTATTTACAAAGTTAAGAGAGAATGAGAGATGGGAAAATATTTTCAGTAAACAGAAAATATGCATAATTACAATGATATTATACGCTGTTCTTACAAGTCAGTATTTAAAAGATTGCTGGTCCACCATTAGGTAAAGTGCATAAATAAGATGCCCCTAAGAGAAACACTCACAACCAATAAGTGTATAAAGATGTGCTCGATACCAGAGTGATGAAGACAATGCATAATCTAAAAAGAATTTTTCTTTTTTTTATTTGACATTTTCATTTATTTTTTGGGTCACTTTATATCCTGGTGGTAGCCCCATCGCTCCTCACCTCCCAGTCCCACCCTCCCTCCCTCTCTCCCACTCCCCCTCCCCTCCCCACTCACCCCGGCTCATTAAAGCCACATCAGGACTGAGCACAAACCCTGTGGTCTGGCAAGGTTGCCCTGCCAGGGTGAAGTGATCAAAAGGCAGGCAACAGAGTCCATGCCAGAGGCAGCCCCACTCCCCTCACTAGAGCACCCCATGAAGTCTGAGCTAAGATCAGGGGTATCCAGTCTTATAGAGCATATGAGAAGTGTAGATGTGGGGGTTTGTTTTGGTTTGTTTGTTTGTTTGTTTGTTTTTGGAATATAAATAGACACAGCATATTAAGTGGAAAGTTTCCATTATTGAGCACCTGCTTTATATGTGGCCTATTTTTATCACATGCAAGGAACACAACAGTCAACAAAAAACAGCCAAGAGCTCTCACTTGTCCTGGCAGAGCTTACATTCTGGAGTTGTGGGGCACAGGTAAGAAAGAGCTGCATGGTGGTGTTAAAAACAATGCAAGTAATAAGTCAAGGTGGGGAAAACCCACAAGCAGTGAAGCTGGGGCAGGGTCGGAGTGCTGTTTTCCATAGGCGAGCAGGGGGACCTCATGGAGAAGATGGCATTTGAGCAAAGGTCTGAAGGAAGTAAGGGAACATCATACAGTTAAGCGGGGAACACTTGACACCAGAGCTGCTAAACTTTCCCACTCACGACCTCCTTCATCTGAGTTTTCTTTTTTTACAATTATTTATTATGTATACAGTGTTCTGCCTGCATGTACACCTGCAGACCAGTAGAAAGCACCAGATCTCATTATAGATGGTAGGGAGCCTCCATGTGGTTGCTGGGAATTGAACTGGGGACCTTTGGAAGAGCACACAGTGCTCTTAATCTCTGAGCCATCTCTCCAGCCCCCTCATCAAATATTTCTTGATAATAAACCATAAAGAAACTTATTTTAAACCAATTCTCTGGTAGACATCTAATTTTACTATTTATTGAAGTTGAAAGGAATTTTGCATAAGATGCGTGTGCTTGGTGTCCTCACATGAAGAAGTCATTCTTGGCTAAGTATCTACTAAGGCACATGGGAGAGTTTGAGGGAAGAAAGAGAAGGGAGAGATGATGTGACTAAACCATATCTCAAAAATAAGAGAATAAAAATGAAAGGAACTATTAGTTACATTTTTAAGGGTTTTCTGTTTTGTTTTGAGACAGGGTCTCTCTACAAAGCCCAGGCTGTCCTGAAAGTCACTATGGAGACCAGGCTGACCTCAAACTCACAGAGATCTACTTGCCTCTGCCTCTCAAGTGCTGGAATTAAAGATTTGCCCCATGCCTGTCACTTTATTTTTATTTTTACCTTAGCTTGTATTTACTGTGCTATATGAAGGGGGCATGTACATCAGGCACGTCACAGAACACATGTGGAGGTCAGAGGTCATCTGGATGGACTCAGTCCGCTCCTCTCACCTTCACATGGGTTCTGGAGAGCAAGCTCAGGTCTCCGGCTTGTACATGAAGAGCTTCAGCCACTGACCCATCGCAGCAGGCTCTGCTGCTTTCCCAAAGCAACTTAAGAAAAGGTTTACTCTGAATCGCAGTTTGGGGGGTCAACGCTTCATGGGAGGAAAGGCGTGCCAGGCACAGCAGCCCCACTTGTGGAAACAGAAACTAAAGACAGCTGTTCCAACTGTATCCACAGCCAAGAAGCCAAGAGGGATGGGTGTTGGTGCTTGACTGGCTTTCTTCCTTCCCCTTCCACACGAGCTGGGACCCATGGGGGAATGTTCCAGACTCAGGATGGGTCTTCTCTACTCAGGAAAGCCTCTCTAGAAACACCCTCACAGATATATGCCCAGGGGTGTGTTTCCTAAGTAAATCTAAGTCTAAGTTGACAAGGAAGATCAGTCACCACAAGGAAGACCCATTTAAGGCCTTGGAAGCAACAAAGTCACTGGAAAGCCTTCCAAAAATGGTATCCCATGATCTCACATTGGAAGTCTCAGTCTTGCTACTGGTTAGAGATGAAATATTTACTACTCATTAATTAGTAAGCTATTATAATAATCAGGTGAAAAAATGATAGAAGTCCAAGTTTAACTGACATGATGCAGGTGAAGAGAAATGACTGAATATAGTTATATTTTAAAGGTAGTTATTGGGGTTAAACGTGGGATTTAAGAAACAGAGAAATGAGGGTTACTCTAGGCTCTTATCCTGCAACTGGAAATTAATATATTCTGATATAAGACATATATGAAAAAAGCAGGCTGGGAAGAGAGGTGAGAAAAATAATTCAAATTCACAATGTCTAATTGGCATTAAATGGAATGTAATTAGGATAATAAACACAAAATCTGAAGTTCAGGGACTAATAGGCATGTACACACAATGGAAACGCATAAATGTAAGGGTGTATGCGATTATGTGTGTGAGGGTGTGTATGTATCAGAGTACTGTATGGTGTGCGTGTGAGTATGCGTGTAGTATGTGTGTGAGGGTGTGTGTGATTGTGTGTGTATATGAGGGTGTGTATGAGTATATATGTGTGAGTGAGTGTATATGCGTGTGGTATGTTTGTGTGTGTAAAGGTGTGTGTGAGTATGTGTGTGAGGGTGTGTATGT